>NC_137161.1:47230289-47472189 GCF_951394435.1 Stenella coeruleoalba | reverse complement strand
CCCCCCCCCCCAACCCCCATGGAAATCAAACTCTGCAGCGTTTATCTGTGTTGAATCTTGGTTGGGAGAGACGTTCCTGCCCCTCCCCCAGAAGCAGCAGACCTCTGCTCTGTATTGGTGCAAAGGTTCTGGTCTCAGGAGCATTTCCTCCCTACTCCAGCAGCTTAAAGTCATTGTTTCACCCGAAAGAGGGCGTGGGAAGTGGGCTGGGTGCAGGGCCTGGACTGGAGGGGCAGTGGATCACCACCTGCACCCTTGCACCACCCTGGGATGCTTGTTGCACCCATCTTTCCCATGGGCTCCTGGTGAAGGCCCGTGGCAAAGAATTTGTGAGTGACTGTGAACTCTCACTGTGTCTGTGACTCCCAGTAATTCTAAACTGACATGCTGATCCACACTTGATTTCCAGAATTCATTAAATTTTAGCTGATTTCTGCTCACCTGCTTCTGTCAGGCAGCTGGGCGGGGACGAAGGTGAGACAGGTTGTGTCCCATCTCTCCTCCATCCTTTGGAATTTCGTTCACTTGGCTACATTCAACTCTCTGATGGACTCAAAAAAATTACACTTTTGTAGGTTTCCTGGCCTTCCCTTGTTGTTAGGGTGGGAAGAAATGTCCTCATGAGACTTTGCACGTACTCTGCGGAAGTGGGGCAGCTGTTACTTGAATGTCTATCATACACAGGACACTGGACTGGGTCCTGTTCCTTGACTTTGCACTGTGGCTCGTACCGTTTGACCAGCACACCTGAAAGGCAGACAACTCTTCGGCCCCCTTTTTGATTTGTGGAAAAGTCACCTCCTGGATTTCTCCACGGTCTTTGGGATAGTGAAGCCCATCCCAGTTCTGCACCCAGCATTCTGGGGTGCCACTTGCCTGGGAGGGGACAGTGGGCACATCTATTTTGACTTCTGGGGGCAGAGTGGTGCAGTCGGAGGGGATCAGTCATGTAGTCAGAATTGCTGACTCTGTGACAGGGTTGACCAGATGTCCCTTTCCTCAGGCTGATTCACACCCTCCAGCTGTGTGAGTTTAGGCAAATGCCTCCTCAAAGCTGAGTCCCAGTTTGCTCGTCTCTAAGATCAGAGGTTGGACTAAATTCTCTTAGAACAGATGCCATCCAGACCGTGATGGGCCAATGACTCTATCTGCATACAGGTGTTTTATCACTCAAGACGTAATAAAAGTGCAGCTGCTCTCATGTGCGGTACGAGAGATGCTCTGCGTTGAAAGTGGTGCTCATTTTCAGGAATTAGGAAACCACGGCTGAGCTCCTGTGGTTTCCAGACAGGGTTGGCACTCCTGTCCACCCCCCACCCCATTCCATCCAGCACAGCTCAGACCTCACAGAGTTCGCTTCCTGGGCTTCCCAACAAATGGCTGCTTGAAGGAAGCGTTTTATGAAAAAGAAAATTGAAATCCACTCAGAAATTAGATCCGTGGTTGCCGGGGGTTGGGGCAGGGATCAGCAGAAGGAGGTAAGAGGTTTGGGGGATAGAAATGTTCTGTTTGTTCATTGTGGTGGTTGTTTCATGGTATGTTGTGTGTATTTGGCAAAACTCAAGGAAATGTATATATATATGTATATTTTTTGAGATGAAGAGTTTATTCAGTTTATATTTCAAGGCAATTACATAATGGTTTATTTTGGTTAACATAATATTTGGTTGCACAATTAGTGCTATTAATCTATACCATCTCTTTACAAGTTGTTTTTTTACATTTTTAAAATTCTTATACAGCTATGAAAGGTTACTTTCCATTTACAGTTATTACAAAGTATTGGCTATTTCCCCTGTGTTGTACAATACATCCTTTAGCCTGTCTTACACCCAATAGTTTGTATCGCCCACTCCTGCACCCCTATATTACCTGCCTGGCTGCCCCTTCCCATCCCTATAACCACTAGTTTGTTCTCTATACCTGTGAGTCCACTTCTTTTTTGCTATATTCACTAGTTTGTTGTATTCCTTAGATTCCACATGTAAGTGATATCATACAGTATTTGTCTTTCTCTGTCTGACTTATTTCACTTAGCATAATGCCCTCCAAGTCCATTCATGTTGCTGCAAACGGCAAAATTTTGTTCTTTTTATGGCTGAGTAGTATTCCATTGTATATATGTACCACTTCTTTTTTATCCATTCCTCTGTTGGTGGACACTTACGTTGCTTCCATATCTTGGCTATTGTAAATAGTGCTGCTATGAACAGAGGGGTGCGTGAATCTTTTTGAATTAGTGTTTTTGTTCTTGGAACTGTATGTTAAAATGGGTGAAATGTGTTGTATGTAAATTATAGTTCAGTGAAGTTGGTTTAAAAATTGAAAGCCGGGTTTCCCTGGTGGCGCAGTGGTTGAGAGTCCGCCTGCCGATGCAGGGGACACGGGTTCGTGCCCTGGTCTGGGAAGATCCCACATGCCACGGAGCGGCTGGGTGCGTGAACCATGGCCACTGAAGCCTGCGCGTCCAGAGCCTGTGCTCCGCAATGGGAGAGGCCACAACAGTGAGAGGCCCGCGTACAGCAAAAAAAAAAAAAAATTGAAAGCCACTGCTTCAGATTAGTGTTTCTCAAATTTTTAAATATCCACTCCCTTCTATTAGACTAAAAGCCTCACACCATTCTTCAGTCACTTAGAATTTCAAAATAAATTGTAGTGGGAAAGAGCAAATCAAAACAATGGTAATTTTAGCATACACTCTGTGAATTTGGAGATAAGAATATTAAGACAGGTACCTGTCTTCCAACTACTTGGAACTTGTATTTGCATTTTATCCTTTTTACTTCATTTTTTGTGTGTGAGTAAGTGTGGTGTGTGTAAGAATGTATATTATTGGTACAGTTGACGTTCCCTTGGTACCCACGGTTTCATCCCACTTCTCACCTCCCTCCCTGCTTTCCCTCCTTTTTTCCTGGAGGCAAAAATGTGGAAGTTAGGTGTACATTCCTACAGTCCATTTTTGACATCTTTTCATATATATATATATATATATATATATATATATATATATATATATGTATACACACATATGTACGTAAGAACAATACATAGTATTATTGTGAACTTTCATTTGTAAATTTATACAGTCGGTTTCAAAATATACAGATCATTCTGTAATTGCTTTTTTCAACTACGCTTATATTTTTGAAGTCTGCTCATAGTGACATGCATCTAGGTCTGGGTTATTTTTCTTGCTGTTGTGCAGATTTCCATTATACTAACATACCATAATTTAGTTTTCAATTTCCCTTTTTTCGTTAACGTCAGGAGCAATGTGGCTACGATCTTCCTTTCACATGCGGAGTGTTTCTCCAGGTTACGTCTACAGCTGGAATTCCTTGATCACGGGGCTAGAATATGCCTTTCCGACTACGCAGCGCATCCCAACTCCCACTCAAAGATTTTATTTGTGGGGGTGTATGTATTTATTTATTTGTTTTTAAAATTTATTTATTTCTGGCTGCATTGGATCTTCTTTGCTGTGTGCAGGCTCTCTCTCTAGTTGCTGGGAGCGGGGGCTACTCTTCATTGCGGTGCGCGGGCTTCTCATTGCAGTGGCTTCTCTTGTTGCGGGGCACGGGCTCCAGGCGCGAGGGCTTCAGTAGTTGTGGCTCGCGGGCTCAGTAGTTGTGTGGCTCGTGGGCTCTAGAGCACAGGCTCAGTAGTTGTGGTGCACAGGCTTAGTTGCTCCGTGGCATGTGAGATCTTCCCAGACCAGAGCTCAAACCTGTGTCCCCTGCGTTAGCAAGCGGATTCTTAACCACTGCACCGCCAGGAGAGCCTCACCCAAAGATTCTGATGTTCACATTCTCCCTGCCTATTACTTTGGCTCCGAGAGTCACTGTTCTAGAACAGGGGTTGGCAAATGTTTTCGAGAGTAAATATTTCAGGCTTTGCCAGCCAATGGGTAAAATGGAGACTACGATGTAGGTATTCATGTAACCCTTTAAAATGTAACCATTAAAATATGTAAACCATTCTTAGCTGGTAGACTATAAAAAAGCAACAACTGGCTGGATCTGGCTCCTGTGCTGGTGTTCACTGTGCCTTGCTCTCGACTCTTTCAGTTCTAGACAGTCTTCTAGTTCTAGTGTGAATTTACTAATAAACAGATAAATTAATACACGTATCCACACATGCACACGCACACACACGCACAGTGTGAGAAGTTAGGTGGTCGGCACACGCACACGGCTGATTGAGGGAAGCCCCGGGGTTGAATGGTGTCCCATTTTCTACAAAGTTGCCGATGCCCTTGGTGTGTAAAAGCAGTGGGCCTGAGAGTGGCTCCACTTTCCTCCCCAGTTGCTTCTTGCCCCTCCACTGGCCTGGGCCCCCGTCCTCCGTGGGCACAGACACGGCAGTGATGCTCTGTCTTCCCCACACCCTAGGACTCCCTCACAAGGAATGTGACCTGTGCCTCGGGCGGGATCTCGCCTGTGATCTTGAGGATGAGATGCTCTGGGGTGTTTGGAGGGAGAACGTGGAAATGGGCAGCATTTGGAAAACACAGACGTCAGGGAGCGTCGAATGCTTGACTCCATCTTTCTAAAGATGGGGTGGGGATGGGATATGGGGGCAACAACCCATCCCACGTTCTTCCCCAAGACAACTAGAGGACCAGGGATTGGTGGAACAAATGACCATTAAAGAGACTCAAGTTAAAGAAGTTTTTTTGTTTGTTTTTTAATAAAACCCTGGTCCTAGGCAGAACTTGGCATGGCCATTCCCTCCTTCCGGTGGGACTGCATCCAGATTCACCCAGACAGCTGACATCCAATCTGCTCTTTCGCATTTCTGGGCAAGGCGTCTCCATAATCTCCTTCTTCAGTGACTTAGAAGGTGCCCTCGGGGAGGTGACTAGCTTGGGGGACTGTGTAAGTTTCCTCATCGGTATGAGGGCAACCATGTTGTGAGGGAAGGTTGTGGGGAGGGGCAAAGAGGGAATGTGTGCTTGTGTGCACGCATGTGTGTGTCAGGGTGGGGTGGATAGGGACACTTTCCTTTTTCCAAGTGTCAACTCACACACAAGAGCACCCTCCCAGACCTCCGTGCCTCTCAGGTCCTGTCAATCCCTCCCAACGTGAATCACTCCAACGCCAGCCTTCCTCTCCCGCCCTCCTCCTGTCCCTTCCTGTCCACCTCTCCAGATTCTGAGACCCTCCTTTTATTCCCCTCAGCAAACACCCTCCCCACTCCCACCCCAGCCCCACTGGGTTGACGGGACTCAGAGAAGACATGATGATAAAGAAGGCCAATTCACACAAGTTCTTCAAGGCCCAGTGTCTAGACAGGGGCAGATCCCCCGAGTCTCTTCCCGGCCCCATCCCTGAGGGGTGGGACTTGGGTCCTGGCTGGACGAGGCAACCCCACAAAGAGGTGAGCTGGAGCTCTTCGAGCTGGTGGACTAGGTGAGGCTAGTGAGGCTTCTCTTCTGGAACTTTCCATCACTGCCTGGGGTGGGGAGCTGGCAGAGCTGGTCAGGTGCAGGTTTCCACCCGCTGGTGTTACCCTCTCTTCACTAAGCCTCCTGCCTTTACTCAGAGCAGAAAGCTCAGCCATGAACCCAGCTGCCCAGAGCCCAGAGTAGGTGCAGCCCACACGGAGGCTGAATTAGACTGTTTGCAGCTTGGTTGATGTCTTCCAAATTGTTCTGTGGGCAGTGGTGTTTATCCCCCGCAGAGATGGAGTGATGCAGAAGGAGGAACTCAGAGGTAGGCGTCCCGTGAGAAAACAAAGCTTGCTAGTGAACTGACCACCCACAAGTTTAAATATTTAAATTTTTGTTTTAGCTGAGGGAGGATGTATCATTACGTATTGTCAGGCTCTGCTGCTAAGTCCCAGCTCTGCAGCATGGAGTTCATCAGAGAGTCTTTTCTCCCCTCTAGTCTTTATAGATGCTGCTCCTGGCCATTCACACGCCTCTCTCACCCCCTCTTGCCCTGGTGAGCTCTTAGTCAGGGCATTGACGTCACCCTTGGTGCCCTTCGGGGCTCCCGTGGCACTGGACTCCCCGCCTCGGAACTTGTCACAGTGGGTTGTAATTGCTCATGCACTTACCTGAATCCTCCACCAGATCAGAAATAGCATCTTTGTTGCTGTCCTCACAGCCAGACACTGTGCCTGGGACCGGACTCAAAGAGAAGATGCCCGCAGGCATCAGGTTAGAAAAACAAGAGTAGCCGTCAAGCCGGGTGCAACGATGGCCAGTGGGGAGGGGCAGGAGGTCAGGAGCTGAGGACGTGAGGACCAGGCTTAGGGATGAGTTCCCTGGGCTGGAGTTCTAGATGCTGACCCGGACCCATGCCGGGTGGCCTGGACTTGTTCCCCAGCTGCCAGCTGACGATGAGGAGGTCGGGCAGGGGTTTCGAGGTGCTGGGACGGCGCGAAGGCTCAGCGCTGGGCGGGCAGTGTCCTAGAGGCTCAGCCCGGGGGACGCCAGCCTCCAGAGTGGGTCCAGAGGAAGGAGCAAACCCAGGGGTGGCTCTGACATGAACGCTCTCACAGTTTAGGCAGGTGAGGCAGACGAGGAGATGCTGGTGACCTGATGGGTTCACATCCCATGGAGGTTGATGCAGGGCTGGGGTGCGCTGCGGAGGAGCCAGGCCTGCAGGGGGAGGAAGGGAAGGACAGATTCGTGGCCTCCAGGGTCTGCATGGTGCTGGAGAGAAACAACAGCTAGGCTTTGATTAGGCCGAATCCCCCCAGAAGCAGACCCCAGCCAAGAGTTCCAGAGAAAGTGACTTATTTGGAAGGTGGAGTGAGGCAGTGGCAGGAGGTGGCCGGCGGGGGTGCAGCCCAGCATCGCCAGTGGTTGAAAGGAGGTGGTGCCTGGTGGGCGCCCAGAGCTCCACCTCACCTCCGAGCCGCCCTGCACACGTGTCTGTCCGCCGCTTCCTGCCCGGTGTTGGCTGAGAGCTGCTGTCTCAGGACAGTGATTTCTTCTCCCTCTCGGGTGGTGCAGTGATTTTAATGCCAGGCAAGGTGCCCGCAGAGTCCCGATGGGACCCGAGGGCTGGGGGCACCAGCAGCTTCAGCGTGAAGCCTCAGCCCTGGAGCATCAGGCACCAGGGCGCCTTTTGGGCATCTGTGTGCAGTGTGCCCATGGGTGCACTTCAGCCTGGCCGTCGGCATGCCTCTTGCCCCGTTGAACGGTGTCGGGGCTTCCTGCTGGACTGAGGCACTTGTGCAGAGACCCTGTCTTGTGTGCAGAGACCCTTCTGTGTCCCTTGTAGAAGACCCTTGAGAGATTTTGACTGAACAGGACTAAACTCCCGCTTGGAAGGGTCAGAGGGGAGAGGGGACCCACGGCTCATCCAAGGGCCCTGAGGCCACTGTCAGGGACCAGTGTTACCAGGTGGGAGCCTGATTCCCCGACCCCTGTGAGCAGCCGCGGCAGCTGATGGCTGTCCGCCAGACCCTGAACTCCCGTCCTTATAGCCTTGACCTCAGGGAGTCACCACCACCCCCGGAGGCGGGTGCTAGAGGCAGCCCCTTTGTGGAGAGGAGGAAAACTTGAGGGTCTGATGATCCGATTTCTCTTGAGCCTCTGTTCTTTGATGTCAGTGCCACAGAGGACCCTTACCTGCACCTTACCTATTACTGTGAGTGGGCAGCTCGTCCCAAACCCGGGACTGGTCGTGCCAGGCTGAGCTCGCGGCAGGACCCCTGCATAGTGGGAAGCAGAGGGGGACCCGACTCCAGGTTTCCTGCAGCCCAGCCCTCATTTTACAGCGAGGTGGGGGAGCGCCCGCTCCAAGGTTCCATAGCTGAGTCAGGAGCGCCCATCCACTCGTCCGCCACGCAGCCGCTCCCAGTGATGGAAGGGCATCCTCTAAAATCATTTTGCTCATGTAGCCATTTTCTCAGTTGTATGTTCCCAGATGAATAGTGTGTGTGTGTGTGTGTGTGTGTGTGTGTGAGTGGACGTCTTATAGAATTGTCACTGCAATGTTTAGGAGAAAAAGCCAATTATTAACAAGAATTCTGTGGCTGTTAGGAAGAGCTTCTCGATGGGACCAAGGGCTGGACCTCAGGCAAGAGCATGAGGGAGACAGAGGCAGCCCTGCCCTTGGGCGTCTGCAGGTCCCACACAGAAGAGGGGGCTGGCCTGAAGGCATGGCATTCCCTGGGTTCACAAGTCCTACACTCTTATTCCAATATTTAGGGCACTGACCAGGAGAATAACTTTGCTACCAGAAAGCCATCTTTCTTCCTCAGATTTTTGAATGCATTTCGTTTTCCAGTTGTGAAACGTGGGAGGGATATTTTCCCGGCTGGGCCTGTAGAGAGGAGGGGCCCAGGGGAGGGGCAGGTCACGGTCACTCTCTGGCCGCTCGTCCTCCTCCCACACACTGGTCTCTGCTGTTCGCCGGGGAGAACCCAGTGCTCCCCTGGCGCCCAGCCATCTCTTGCAGGGATGTTGTATCTCTGTCCTGGCAGATTCGGTCTCCTTCAGGCTCAGGTTTCCAAGAGACAGAAGACCTGAGTGTCCCCTTCTATACCTTCTGTGTGTCCACATCTGACACGGAACTATTCTGAGGCCATTTATCCTGACGGTTCCCCTGTATCATCTGTGTCTGGAATTAACCTGAAAAATGCCAGGCCTTTCTGTCATTGGTGGGGCCAGACCAACATTCCCAGACCCCACTGTCTCTGGGAACTGAGAGCAAGAGGGTCTCAGTGCAGGGGCCCCAGTGGAGGCCCCTTCACCATGCCTGCTCCCTCAGCAGGGTCCCCGCTGTGCCCACGTGATGACATCTGGAGGAAACGCAGGCAGGAGGTGCTGGTGATGAAGGCAAACACAACTGCACTGTCAGCCACGCCTGGAGGGCTTGCAAAATTACAGATTCTGGGAGCTTGTATCAGTTAGCTCTTGCTGTGTAACAACCTACTTCAAAACTTAATGGCTTAAAACATCCGCCATGTATTTAGCTCATGATTCCATGGGGCGTCTTCTGCTCTGTGCCTGCTCATCTGATCTTGGTAGGTTCACTTAGGCATCATGGTCAGCTTGCAGGTGGACTGAGTCCTGGTTTGTCTAGGAAGGCCTCCTGCACGTGGCTGGCGGTTGGCAGTCTATTGGCTGGGCGACCCATGCAGCTGGGCCACATATCTCCAGCAGGTCAGCTGGGGCTTGTTCACACAGAGCCCCCAGATCCAGGTGAAGCCAGAGGATGAGCCACAAAGAACAGGTGCCTTTCCAGTCTCTGCTAGTGTCATGTGTGCTGATGTCTTATTGGTAAACCAAGTCACAGGGACAAGCCCAGGGTCTTTGTAGGGCGGGACCTCCACAGGTCGTGGATATGAGAGCTGTGAGCCCACGGCAGGGGGCCATTACTGCAAACATCCACCACAGATTCTCACTCCAGACCCACAGCACCAAACTCTAAGGGTGGCTCCAGGAATCCCTAGTTTTAACCAGTCCCTTGGGTAGTTCCCATGTGGCTGCTGCCGGGAAAGTCAGCTGGATCAGCTGGAAGCAATGATGGGTTAGTTGTGAGCTCAGAAGCCTGCAGAGGCAGGCAGGTGACATAATGTGTGACGTTGCAGCTGTAGGGTGACAGGGAATGTTCTGTCTGGGCAGACTGGACAGTCCTGGAAGGGAAGGAATTCTTAAGGTACTGACCAGGCCAAACCACTCATGTCCAAGTGGCACACAGCTGTGAGCCAGTGTCCTTCAGTTTTATGATGACGATTTCCCAAATGTTAGGACAGGTGGCCCTGGGGATGCGGGGCCCCGCATCACCCCCCAGAGACCATGACTTTTTTCCCAGCGCCCGGCCGTCGCTGTTTACCCTGGGCAGCTGGCCCTCAGGACCCGCCCGTCCTTCCCAGCTTGGACTCAAGCTCACGTTCCTGCTTCAGTCGTCGCTGACCGACCTCTCTTTATTTTTCTTCCCCAGCAATTTAGCACCACATGACACATGTTTTCTGTTTACTGCTTTACTGCCTGCCTCTCTCCCACGAGAATACAATCTCCTGGAACCCTGAGCCTATTGTGTCTACTTCTGGACCCTCAGGGCCTGGCACTCAGTGGGCACTTAATGGCTCTTTCGTCAATGAATGGAGCCCCCTTGCTATTGGTTTTCATTTCGACCATTTCTCTTGGCCTCAGGAATGGCGCCAGCCTGGCCTCGAGCATCATCTCGCTGTGTTTGCTCTGCGGACTGAAGCCATGTGGACGGAATAGTCTCCGCCCATGTAGGTCCCTCTTGCCAAGGTCCGTTTGCATCGCAAGAATTTTCTCTCAGAGGTGGATGAAACCTGCTTGTTCCCTCCAAGCCAGGCCTCATGCGGTGGTAGATGGGGTGATGGGGGGCGGATGTAGGACCTGGGAGTAAGAAGGTGTTTGGAGACTTTTGCTTGGGTGCCTCTGCTCAGCAGTGATTACTAGGAATTACTAGGAATTAATGTGTGAGGACATTTAAGTTCTACTGTCTTAGCAAATTTCAATTATACAACACAGCGTTTTCAACTCTCACCACGTGTACACGAGAGCCTCACCCTTATGCATCCTACAGCTGGACGTTTACATCCTTTTACCAATCTCTTCCTACTTCCTCCACCCCACAGCCCCTGGCAACCACTTTTTTTTACTCTCTGTTTCAATGAACTTGACTCTTTTATTTTAGATTCCACATATAAGTGGTACCATGCAGTGTCTGTCTTTCTCTGTCTGGCTTGTCTCAGCACAGTGCTCTCAAGCTCCAGCCCTGTTGTTGCCAGTGGCAGACGTTCTTTCTTTCTCACGGGTGAATAGTACTTTGTTGTGTATATGTACCACGTCTTCTTCATCCACTCATCCACTGAGGGACATTTAGGCTGTGTCCAGGTCTTGGCTGCTGTGAACAGAGCTGCACCATCCAGCATTTGGGGCTAGAAGGACTGCGGGTAGGAGAGAGCTGGGTGGAGGGGGGAGAGGTGTGTGCA
This sequence comes from Stenella coeruleoalba, assembly GCF_951394435.1. Classification (NCBI taxonomy): domain Eukaryota; kingdom Metazoa; phylum Chordata; class Mammalia; order Artiodactyla; family Delphinidae; genus Stenella; species Stenella coeruleoalba. Next base: position 47,461,257 of record NC_137161.1, on the reverse strand, counting down.
CAGCCGGCACAGGGCACTCAGCTCAGCACATCACAGGGGCCCTTACTTACCTGGGGGAGCACTTCAATTTGCTCCCCTGGATCTTACAGGAGAGGAAGCAGGGCTTCAGCAATGTTGGAACTCTGCCTGGGGTCCTAGAGCCGGCTCGAGACTTCCTCCCACCTCTCAGCGTGCTGGGTTCCTACCACACCATCCTGTCCCCTCTCATCCTACAGGGCAGAGCAAGTTTGAATTTCCTCACCATGCCAAATTCTGACTTGACTGCCCTGAAGTAAACAATACACATGGGCCCTAAAACACTTTTAGAAAAAGAGGAAAGGATTAAAGCTTTTTACAAAGATAAACAAAAGCTCATGGGAAGCTGGGATTCAAACTGTTCAGGAGGGAACCAGAACCCCCGACATGAACTCTTGAGAAACGAGATAGACACAGGGGAGCAGGGAGGATGCCACGGGGGGACCCGTGTTCTCCATCAGGGGAGAATGGAGGCTGCGGGAGAGCTCACGTGGGGAGTTGGGAGTGATGGTCCCAGCACTTCCCTGGCTCTCTGTTCTCGCTCAGACAGAATCGTCCAGCTGCTTGTTTTCCATCTCGCTGGAGGTAGCGGGCAGCAGCCCAGGCTGTTTTAGATCAAGGTCTGCTGGCTGGACTTGGGGCGTGTGTCCAAAGGCCAAAGGTTTGAGGCAGATGCACCATGTTCCCGCTCAGAAACCTGGGACTTTTTGGACGAGAAAATCTCCCATAAAACATGAGAATTCAGCAGCTCCTAGGACCAGAGAAGGTGCAGCTCCAGGTCCTTTCCTGATATGCCCCAAAGCGTGTCCAGATGGCTCGTGAGAAAAGGCATGTTCCTTCCGGTGCTGGCAGGGTGATGTGCAGGGGTTTCCTATCATCTGGTCCAGGTGTGGCAGGTGCTGTCACTGACCGGGGCTCGATCCAAATGACACTTGTTCAGAGGAGATGCTCTCTGCTTCATTTGTGGAACATTGAGTCCCTTCCCCACCCCCACCCTGCCTGGGGCCTGGTAGGAGGAGAGGCTGGTCCAGCACTCCCAGAGCATCCCAGAAAGTAACCCGATCTTTGGTTTGAGCCCAGCTGCACAAGGACAGTGCTTGCTCGACCTTCCCGCCGTCCCCAGGGTCCTTGGCCTCCATATGGAAAGGCTGGTGCCTGAGGCCAATGGGATGCTGATTCTGCAGGGGGATGGAGGGGAGGAAACGGCCTTTTGCCGGTGCCTCTCACAGATGTCAGCCGTCCTGGGGGAGCTTCTAAGAGACTAGGCTGGGGACAAGCGACCGATCGGGGTAAACAAAGGAGAAACAGTGGTGAGGGTGAAGGCTCAGCCCTATGCTCGAGAATTTGGGAGCTGAGTAGACGTGGAAGTGTTTCCTGCTGCAGGAATTCTACAGGGTTGTCCAGGACCGAGAAAGGCGTCCTGTGGGGCTGCCGATAGGATTCACTGTCAACTAACCGAGCCCAGCGATGATTTTACCGAGGGAGGTGGAGGCACCTGCCAGGTTAAGGGGGTTATTATGCACTTTCACCCACAAATTTATGTGTCCAGCCCAGACCTCAGCCCTCAGCTCCAAGTCTGTCTATGCAGCTGCCAACGTGGCCTCTCCGCTCAGATGACTAACAGGCATCTGGTGTCCACATCCCCAAAACCCGTTCCTGACCTGCCAGCCACTCCTGAGCCCCCAGCCTTCCAGTCTCGATGGCAATGGCAAGTCCCCTCGGCCAGGGGCTTGGGCTGAACATCGTCCAGGCACACTCTACTCAGCAACCGATCCACTCACCCTGTGGCTGGAAAATACATCCCGTCGTACCAGGGTTAACGATTTACTTTCCATCATCCGGTGGAAGAGAAAGGGCTCCTCAGTTCTCGGGGATCGTGGAATTTCAGAGCCCAGGCTTTGCAGATTGGGCTGCGGAACAAACAGCCTGCAACTCAGTGGCTTAAGACAACGACAATACTTCTTTTGCTCACAGATCTGCAACTCGGAGGGTAGGGCTTGGCGGGCAGCCTGTCTCTGCTCCCACGGCGTCAGCCTGAGGACATCAGAGGCCAAGGCTGAAATCCTCACGACGCGTGTCCGGAAGGTGATGGGAAGACGTGAGGCACCCAGGTGTCTGTCTCTGCTTGCCATCCCCTCTACGGAGCGATTCAGCATGGTGGCTTCAGGAACCAGGCTTCTGCCGTGAGGCTCGGAGCTCCGAAGATGCACTTCCCAAGGGAAAGAGCTTCCGCCTTGCTGGCAGCTGAGTTACTTTTTGTGTCTTGACTCAGGACATCACACAGTGTCCCTTCTGCCCTGTCCTGTTGGAGGGCGTCATAACGGTCCACCTCCATTTGGCCGTCTTTGCCACACAGATCTTTGCTTTTAGGTCTGTGGTGTGATGCTCCTCGTGGCCCCAAGCTTCCAGTCTGCGGTGAAGATACCTAATGGCTAATGATGGTGTGATGGGGGCTCTTCCCGGGGCAGAGCTGGCGAGCACTCCCTTCCACCAGGGTGGTTGGGGGACATCCCAACCTAAGTGTTTGCACGAGTCCCTGCGCACTCTGTGTGGGGTCGTTGTTGAGAGAAGAGGAGGGTGTTTGGCAGGAGGAGAGAAGGAGAGACAAGGGGAGGCAGTGGCAGGGAGTCGGTCCCCACCCGGCCTCTGGGACTGTGCGGAATCCGCAGGGGGAAAGCCAGAGACGAAAGGCAAAAGACGGTTCCCAGGGGGCACTTTTGTGAGCTGCCGAGCACAGGCTGTAGAGTTGCAGAGTCCAGGCCATGAGGCGTAGCCCAGCCACGGGAGCACGGCATCCTGGACTGCTCTGGCACCTTGGGAGCTGGGGTCTGCAGAACTGTGGAAGGTGGGGCACCGACAGTGATGGGCAAGGACCCACAGGGGGCCGGAGCAGAAGAAGACAGGGATGTTCATTCCTTTACATGAGGAAAACACCACTCTGGGCACATCCCACAGGAGTGGAGGGGACGCAGGTGCACCTCCACCGCCAGGTGCCAGCCTGGAGTGATGTGAGGGTGCCCTCGTCATGTTCACGGTCAGGGCATCTGGGGAGGGTCGTAACATGTTCAAGATACAGTCGTATCGTAGCCATACGTGGTGAACTGTGATGGCAGTCATGCGTGCTTGCGTGTGTGGGCGTGTGTGTGTGTGAGAAAGACCGAAGCCGAGTGGGTAAGACTGACCTTTTTACCGAGGACCCCAGCCCTTCTGCAGCACGCTTTGACACAGGAGACCACTGTTTCATGGTGTGTCTGCCACACCAAGAAGCCCATCATTTCCGTGGCTGGTGGGTGAATCTCAGTCAAAGAAGAGGAGATGGGAATTTTTGGCTGAAAAGAGACTGTAGGGTTTCTGTGTTTCACTAAGGAAGATGTGATGCTCTTGAGACATCTGGGGACATCACAGCAGTCCTGGGCCTATCCAAAGGGTCTCTGACAGTAGTCACTGGGGACTTGGTAATTCCTTCAGGGAAAATGATCAGACTTCTAACTGCTACATTGTCTAATATAGTTTACCATTTAAGAAAAGCTTTTTTCCTCCTTGTTTAGCAAAACGTGTTTACTTATGAAAATCTAAGAAAAATATGAATAGGTAAATAAAGACAATAATATCACCCTAAATCTTAATGCTCAGATATATCCAATATTAATTATATATTTGGATATGCATTACTCTTCAATTCTGGCTTGAAAATGACAGCCATTTTAAAGCCTAAAGATGACCCAGTTTTATTCGGTATATTTATATCCATCTATATAATCCCATATTATTTTTAAAAATCAAAGTAAGGTCTTATTCTACACTTTCACTTAACAATATGTATAGAACATAATCTTTAATGATCACACAATACTCCAGTGTGGGAATGTACCATAATTTATTTAGCTCATCTCACTGGCAAGGTGGGTTATTTCCAATTTTAAAAATTATTCTAAGCAATATTGCAATGAATAACTTTATTAGTAAATCTTCAAGCACATATATGATAATTTCCATATATGATGATTTCCTTAGGATGCATTTCTTGAAGTAGTTTTTCTGGATCAATGGGAAAATAAAATGTTATAGCCTTTAATACCCATTACTGGACTGCCTTACAGAAAGGTTGACTAATATTCTCCTATTAGGCGGATAACTCCCAATCTATTGATCCTAAACTATCTTCCCTTGTTCTGTAAGTACATCCTAAGGGTAATTCAACTAGAATGTAAGCTCCAAGAAGGCAGCAGCCCTTTCTGGCTCTACGTAGCATAGATCTAAACACATAATGGGAACTGAGTAAGTATGTTGGGGTGAATGAGTGATTGGCTGGATAGATGGATGGATGGATGGATCTGGACTCCCCAAGAGCAGGTTTCTACTTCTCTAAAGCCCTCTAATGTCTGGTACACTGCCAAGCACAGGGTAGGTGCCTAACACCGAATCCTCTGAGGAAGCTGGTCTCTGTCCAAACATATTGCCATTGGGAGTCAGACATTCTATCCATTCTAAGAAAGCAGATTGTTCACTTGACCCTGAATCCAGAAGGAGTCTATGGCCCCAAGAAGGAGTTAAACTCCTGGGAGGATTGGGTCCCAATCTTTACTGTATCATCCATCCCAATGACCTCTGTCAGGAAGTTCCTCTTGGGTGACCCAACATGAGTAAATCATTATCTTCTTCCAATAACAGATCAAACCACCCTTTGGACAGTCCTTTAAGATGCTGTGTTGTGGAGATGGAGGGAGGGAGGGACGGGAGGGATGGAGGGATCCAGCACAATGCCCGGCACAGGGTTGGTTCCCAAATGGTGGCTGTTACTATGATCAAACCAACACCATCCTTCTTCAGTGTCACCCCCAGTCTTGTCTACTCAAGAAAAAAAGGCAGATAATTAATATTTTGTTAGTTTTGGAGTTGAACCCTCTCCATGCTGCTGGGACTCAGGTATATTTTTTTCCATTTTGCAGCTCAGGAAACTGGACTTTGGAGAGGCAAAGTGACATTCCTGGTTTCTCACGATTATTCGTGGTCCGTCTGACTTGGGGAGAGACATGTGCAGCGTCAGTGTCAGTCACTGGCCGGGCTCCCCGAGCACAGCTGCCCCTTTGACCCATCACAGACAGAGGGCAGGGCTGCTGGGTCTCGGGTGCACGGCCGATCGCCTGGGTGCTTGTAACGTTCCTCCAGAAGATGGGGGCTCTTTTCATCACAGCCTCCCTGACAACGAGGCAGGCAGAGGCCAACTCTGTTTAAGAAATTCCTGTGAAGTCAGTCAGATGAGTTGTGATGGCTCAGGCCAGACACCGTCTAGGAGAATGAGGTCGTCTCCTAAAAACACTCTCCCCAACATCAGGGGCGGTTCCTGGGAGGAAAGGACAGGAGTCAAGTGTTTGTCACGTCAGGTGGAAGTAAAATGATCACAGTCTCCTGTTGAAAATGAAACCCAACTGGAGAGGCCGCGTTTCTTCTGTTGGGTGATTCCAGGTGTAGATCTGGCACTCTATTTGGTCCAGATTTATGTGCTTCTTAATCAACTCCTGAGCTGAAGGCAGGCAGGGAGTTCTGGGCAGCACAGACCATCGTTCTGTCCTCTCAAACCCCATCACTTTGATCCTCGTTCGTGTTCTCCCAGCGATGCTGGTGGCAATGGAAAAGGGAATTAGCTCAAGTGGAATGGTTTTTGAATGTGTGAGTTTTTGCTGTTGGGAACTTTGTTGGGAACCAGATCTCAGAGTCTAAACAGCAGCTGTAGCAACCCTGGCGTTTAGGGGTGAAGGGTGGTGTCTGGGGAGGGAGAGCCTTCTGTTTTCTTGTGTCAGCTCTCAGAACATGGTTGCTCCGGGGGAGAGCGTGTCTGGCACCGTAACTTGTCCAGAGGATGCTTCCAGGGACAGTGCAGAGCCGAGCAGGGCTGTGGGTGCAGGTGCCTGCGGCCACACATACACAACAGACAGAGGTTTAGGCTTATAAGTTGGGGCTTACTCTCTTGGAATAACCGTGTCCACAACTCTTCCAACCTGATTTTTGTGTGCGTCTAATTAGATACTTGAAAGATGGCGTCTGTGTGACAGCCAAGGCTGCAGTGCGAGTCTGAGGGAGTCATGCCCCGCATGGGGCTTCGTCTTCCTGACATAGAAAGTGGGAGCCGATGATGTCCTAGGTTAGGACAATAGAGGTAAAAGTGCCCAGCACTTAGTGGGCATGTACTAAGTTCTCAATTCCATCTTTATTTCTTTGGTGTTAGTTTCCTTTCCAACTCTCTGGACTACCTGACATGGACGACTTTTAGGTGGCGAATTGTAAGGACAGTCCTGGCAATCTGTGCTGCTTGACTTGCTGCCTTTCCTAAGGCATCCAAGGTCATCTTCTTAGGAAGTCTGAGAGACAAACATCAGACTGTGTTCATTCTTTCCCAAATGGAAAATGGAAAAATGCGGTCAAGCATCCAAATGTTTGGTCTATAAAATGCTCAGAACATTCAGATGTTTGGTGTTGGGAGGGCAAGGTGCCACGCGAGCATGTGAGTGTCATAAAATCACAACTGGCCCAGCCATTGGGATCGTTGGTTTTAATCAGGTAACCCAGGAGAAATAACCCAGGCCTTGTGGTTTAACTAATTTCTTCTCTTCCTTAGAAAACTTTATATTTTATCCTTACGCCAGAAGGTTATAAAGAAGGTTGCTTTGAAGTTAGTTCATTTGTAGTGGCTGGTTGGTCTTCCTAGAAACTGGATAAATATCTGACGTTAGAAGGATTCACATTTGGATACTGGCTCGTTGTTTAGACCCAGCTAGGTCCAAAGGAAATCCTGGATTTGCCTCAGAGGAAAACAAAAATACATGATTCGTTTTCAAGACTGTGTCATTTTTTAAAAGCTAGATCCTGTTCAGATCTTTCATCTATACCTTAACCAAGAAATTTTCATTTTTCATCCTCCTTAGAATATAGGCTTATTTTCAATGCTATTCACAGATGAAAGTCATAATGTTAAATATTGCCCTGAAAAAAAAAGAGACAGAATAAAAAAGTCCCATCATCAATGTTCCCTTCATCCATGGAGGTGGAAAGGGTGCGGAGGATGTGAGATCCACTTGGTGGGTTACTTGCATTGATGATGCACTTTTTCACTCCTCTCACTGTAGGCAGAGCCTTCTGCCCACACCTCCACCCCCGTGCCTGGCTCAGCCATGTGACTTGATTTGACCAATGGGTTGTTAGCACATGTGATGGGTGACACAGCAGAGGCTGGAAAAGTGCTTATGCATTGGGCTTGCTCTCTTGCAATAACCATAAGAACACACCTGAGCTGCTTGGTGGAGTGTTACACCTGAAACGTGGTCCCATCCTCCCTCATCCCAGCTGAGGCCATGATGACAACCATGAGAGTCCAGCTGAGAGTAGCCAGCCAACCCACAGCTGACCAGAAGCGTGAGCAGGCCCGACTGAGACTGGCAGAAAGACCCAGATGACCCACAGACCCAGGAGCAGTAATGCTTACATAAATAAATATTGACATAATTATTAACAACTGTTACTTCAATCTACTGCATCTGGGGGTGTTTTGTTACAGAGCATTGTTGCAGACTCATACACTGTTGTCCTCACTGCCCTGTGCTCTGAAATCTCATGGACTTGCACCATGCACACTATCTACGTGACAAGGCGTGTGTCACTCCTTCTCTTTGAGCATCACCTAAATATGGAGGAAACAACTCCCGTCTGGCAAGATGGTGGAGCAGGTTGGAATGGATCACCACCGAACAACCCATAACAGACCCTTAATAAATAGGGACCACTGCTGCCTGCATCTCTGTCGAGAACAAATGGAACAGTCAGGCGGCTGACGTTTGCTTGAACCACCCTGGTTTTTACAGGGACTCTTGGTTAAAGTCCTTAGGGAAAACCCTGCCAGACAGAAAACCCTGGGATGTCCTTCTTGGAAAACAGAAGGAATTTTACTGCCAGTAAATAACCTTTGAATCTGGACTATCATTTTAGCCTCAGTTTTCATTTGTGGTCTTTGAGAGAGAATAAAGTAGGGACAGAAACAAACAAACAAACACATACCCAGGGAAATTTCTAGACCAGATTAGTGTCTCTTTTTTTTTTTTTTTCAGATTAGTGTCTTTAATGCTGAACTTTTGGATAGCCATGCAGGACCCACTGATTGTCTCTTAAGCAAGGATATTTGAGTTCCAGAGGGAAACGTATATAGTTTAGGAAGATAAATTCCACCGCCTCAATAGGTCTGTTAAAGTGGACACAAGGCATTGAGCACCTGGGGCCCAATGCCTGGATGATGGAGTTGTGGAACTGTCCTTTGGGGTCCATTCTGTGTTTGTTTCTGGCTAAGGTATGAGAGTTGACCAGTGAGAAAAAGGCCATGTTTGCACTATGTTCCAATATGCTTCCATGCTACGAGACCTCTGTATTCCCAAAATACCATTCAACAGAAGTCTTAACAGTTCAACTTTCTGCAGAATTCATCCAGCATTAGAGCCTGGCCGAACACGAATACTTAAGAAGTGATTGTTGGATGGATAAGTGAATGGATGAATGAATTTACCCTTGCCCCAAGATGCTAGTCTTCTACAGACAACGATAAGACCGTTGACTAAGCAAGGTTGGAATCTTTGGATGTGCACACAGAAAAGGGGGTTAGGATACTTTGTTTGGTCCTCTCAATTGATGAGGAAATAGTCTCAGAGAGATGAAGTTGTTTGGTCTCGGTCACTCAGGCAGTGATGTGCAGACTTAGGGATGTGTCCGGGGTGAGAATCCAGCTCTCCCATCTGCCATGCCAGCGTTCTTTCCATTCTGGCCTTTTGGTCCTTAGCCCGATATTCTCTTTTTATTGCCAAGTTACAACATATGGCCCAGGTAGTGTGCTGGGCTCTTCCACATTCCTAGCCTTTTACCTTCACTGTGTGTACTCTTTCCTTTGGAAAGTTCCTTGAGTTGTCAGAATTTCCCTAAAGTCCTGGATTTCATAATTGTATATGTGTATATTTATAATTGTTTTTATGTAATATATAATATATGAATACATATATATAAAATGATCCAACCACTGCACAAAATGACTTTCTCCATCCGTTAATTAAGCTACGCCCACCCCACTGGGGCCTCATCGTTTCCGTGGTAACTAATGCACTGCAAAGTGGGGAGCTCTGAGAGGAACTTGGTAGAGGATTAAAAACAACACCATATATGAACATAAATAAAATGTGCCTTTGGAGGGGGCGCGGGAGAGGTCCGTAATGTTCTTAATGGAATGTCTGCTTAGGAAAATCCCCGTATCTGACTCACAGCTTCGCTACTTGTAGCAATCAAAACTCTAGCGTCCGAGGCGTCACATCCTTTCTACTAATGGTGTGGAGGCGCAGGGGAGATGTTTGCTGCTCGTTACCGACGGAGGAGTAGAACGGAAATGTTTGGGTTTCCCATTTTCCATTTGCCTGGAGACTCTAAGGCTTCCCACCCCCGCTGCACTTGTCCTGTAAATCAGCCGTGTGAATTACCGCCCCACGCCTGGGGCTGCTGCTGAATCACTAAGGACGTTCCGGAGCTGGACGTCCAGCTGTCTGGACTCCTTTCTTCCTTTTTTCTTTTTTCCTATTCTGTTTTGATTTTTCTCTCCCTCAGCCTCCCTTCTTTTTCTCTTTTGTCTCTCCCTCCCTTCGATTTTTCTTTCCTGTGAAGCTTCTGGCACCCGCCTTCCTGTGGGCCCTTACTTTGGTCTGAGTTGCCCATGTGGCCGTCCTCCCTGGTACTTAGTTGCTGTAATCACTTGTCTTACCCTCCCTCCCACCAGTCCCTGGGCAGCAGCTCTGTCTCCTCCCGGCTCCCAGCACAGTGAGTGATGGCTGACCCATTGACCCCCTGGCCTAAGCCAGTGGTCTTCAGATGTGAGCCTGCATCAGAATCTCCTAGATTTCTGGGCTCCAGCCCCATAATTTCTGACTCGGTAAGTGTAGGGCAGGAAGGCAACTGAGAATTTGCATTTCTACTAAGTCCCCAGGGGATGCAGCTGCTGCCGGTCCAGGGAGCGCACTTGGAGAACCATGGGCCCAAGTCAAGCATGGACCCTCGATCATTTGACATCTTGTGATTCCCTCTCTCTCTCTCTCTCTCTCTCTCTCTCCACGTTTAGCGGAATTGCTGTCATGCTACACACAGTTTTGCATCCTGCCGGTGCACTCCACCATTACCCAGGGATGGTGTTCTCCGAGCCCCTGTGCAGACCAGCTCTGAAAAGTTAAATCTTGCCTGAGGGCAGTGGTAGTGGGAAAAAGCGTTCTCCTTTCTTCGAACCAAGTCGAAGAATTTATGGCAAGTGAGTCTGAGAGTTTCAGCTGGAAAAGCCGTGCTCGCCGCAGCTTGCGTACACGGACCTGAGCTCAGGAGTGAAGGCAGGACGCAGCCCAGCGTCCCTCGGCCAGGATGTGCTCACATTTCACCGCCGATGAGCTGAGCTACATCCCGGAGGACAGGCAGGGCCTGCAACGCGTCCTGCCGATGGCCCAGGAAGGGGGCGCTTTGTGCCCAAGAGGCGGCAGGGTCAGCCTGCCTGTTCCAGCCTGCGATGGGTCCTGGAGGCACTGGAGGAGGGGGTCCTCGGTGCTGACGTGTGAATCGGCGCACAGAGTGGCTGCAGTGGGCACGGGGCAGCCTGCTAGGACATCAAAGGCACGTCCAGGGGGTAAGTGCTTCTGCATGAAGAAAGTGCCCAAAGGGTCTCACCTCCATTTCTCATAGGGTTTTTGATAACAAAATATGTGATTTTAAGGGGAGACATCTTATCCTTGAAAGACAGTCTCATGGCATTCCCCAAGAACACGAAGTGGTCCATGTCTGATTTCAGCCACCGCTGGGGGGAACATCTGTCCAAGCTTCAAGGGTGTGAGTGTGTCCCGGCTGCATGTCTGTGTGTGTGTGTGTGTGTGTGTGTGTGTGTCTGTGTGCACCAAACATTGGCCACTGTGGCCAATTCTGGCATCTTGGAGGCTGGGGGAGGAGCAGCCACCTGTGGTTCCTCCTTCATCCCCCTGTGCTCGGGGGACCAGCAGCCCTCGTTCTTGCCATTTAGGGAAGAGGCCAGAGTTCTCGGGTAGGAGCTTCCGTGATGGGGACAGAAGAGCTGGTTAAAGCCCAGATTGGTTGGAAATAGCTGCCGGTGACCTTGCCTGCAGCTCTGTTGTGTCAATTTGAAATGTCCCGAGTTCTAAGGTTCCTCAGGGGAGTAATCAAGGCAACCTGCGCTCCTTTCTTCTATAAAGCCGTGTAGCATCCCTCCTCCCTGATGAGATGTTCAAGGACGTGTCTGCACTTGGTCCTGTTTCATCCCAGAGAAAATAGAAACACAGACTGAGGAAGGCTTTGCTCAAAGTGGGGGTGAGGCCCCAGGGTGTGAGGAGATGGGAAGCGGGGGGGAGGAGAAGAAAGAAGGACACAGACAGAATGAAATGGAGAGCAGGGTGGGAAAAGACATGACAGGAGGGAGCATAACGGATGGAAGACTGGACGGCAAGAGGCACTCATGGCTGCTCCCAGATTCCGTAGGCTCCAGAGCAGAGGGGGCACTGCTCTCCTGTGTCCAGGTGGGTGTGGTTAACTGCCATCTCCTCCAACGCGTGCAATCGATGGAACTCCAGGGGTGCCGCTGATTAGCTGGACCCTAGTGGAAAGTGCTTGGATCCTTGCCTGCCCCGTACAATACCTCCGTGGTGGGAGGCAAAATGGAAAGAGGTATGTGGGACCACCCTGAGTTTTAGGGAAAAGGCTGAAATAAAACCAGGGTCCGGTCATCTGTCATTGCTGGTGCCTTTGTGAACACAGGATGGCAACTCTCGGTGGACTAAGTGAATGGACAGCTGACTTCTCATCTTCTGAATTCGGCTATTTACGTTTCCTTTTGGGAATCTGCTCCTCTCGGCATTTGATTCATTTCAGGCTGAAAGAGGTTTTGCTCGGGTCAGCCTTGGTAGCCGTGTTCATCTCTTTAGTATGAATTGACTTCTGACTCCATAGTATTCCTCTGCTCTGCACCGATATCCGTCTGGTCTGTCGTCAGCTGGGGGATGGGCTGGTTTGGAGGGTCCAGGTGGCTTCTTCTCAAAGCTGATGTCTTGGCAGGAGTGGCTGGAAGGCAAGGCTCAGCTGGGCGGTTGACTGGAGCACCTGCATGTGACCTCTCCAACCTGCGGCTCGGGGACCCCAGGAAGGTTGTTCTAGGGACCAGGTGGAAGCTGCAACTCTTCCGATCTTCCCCTGAATTCCCAGAATATCACACTCTACCCTATTCTCTTTGTCAAGCAAGTCGCTAAGGGAAGTACTGACACAGGAGCTGGGGTTAGTGTAGGAAGGGAGCTGTGGCCATCTCTCCTCCACCTCGCCCGCCTTGCAGTCTCTTTTCTGTAGCAGTCATCACCATCCGCCATGCTATATGGTGTACTTATCTGTTAGGCTCACTGCTTATCGTTAATCTAGCCACATCTGAATACAAGCTCTGCAAGGGCAAGGATCTTTGTCTATTTTCTTCACTGGTGTTTTTCTTCACTGAGCACCTAGAATGGTGTCCGAAACATAGTAGGTGCTCAATTAATACTTGTTGAATGGGGAATGAATTATACTTCATTTATTCTTCTCACTACCCCTTGAAAAGCTACTATTATTATCCTCATTTTACAGATGAGAAATCGAGGCACAGAGAGGTGCAGTCACTCATTCACAGTCACACAGCTAGTGAGTGGCAGAGCCAGGGCTTGAACTCAGGTCTCTCTGGTGTACTTTTGTAGATCAGAAACTAATTCAGTTCCAGCACGTAAGGAAGCAAGCAAAGAACAGTAATCATGGCCTTTCCTTGCTTCTCAGGCCAAATAAGTGACTGGCTGGGGCTCCATAGTTTTCCCTTGAAATGGCTCAACTTACGCATTAGCTCTGCCTTCTTTTTACCAGAAAGACCTACAGGAAGACGGCTGTGGGGGTGAGCTGCGGCCTCTCTCAGCGCCGCTGGCACTGACAGTCAATATGGGGGCCTTGGACATGAGAGACGTTCCTCGTTTGATTATGAAGTCAAGCCCGGCTGTTGAATAACTCCGTGTAACATCCTCTCGGCTGTCTGTAGACGTGACACATGGTCTTTGTGTTTGTTAAGACGACGACACAACCTAGGGGACAATGTCGCTGAAGCCACCCCAGCGGGTGGAGCCCGATGTCCACAGTCTCACCTCCCTTCCTGTCCTGTCCCCTTCTCCTCCCAAATGTCAAGCTTTCCGGTGTCTCCAGGGAGAAGCCAGTCTCCCTGGATGCTCTTTGATCTCTGGGATGGCTTTGGTGTGATGACGACATTATATGACCTTGTCAAATCTGGTGAAACCCTTTCCTAAGTGTGAGTATTTTGGTGCGTATGGTTTCCTCCAGGCTGGAGGGTAGGATTCTGGCACTTGGAGACTCTCTGTGGCTTGTGAAGCGTTGCTCTTTTGTCCCAGCTCTGAGAAACCCCTCCTTCCCTGTCCCCTCTGCTGCGATGCAGCCTGTGTAGGGGGCTGGCCTGATTACTAATTGGTGGTGCTGAGCCCCAGGGGGAAGAGATTTGCAGGGCAGAGTGATACCAGGTGGATGATGGGAGCCGTGGCCCAGTGGGGTTGTGATGTAGCTGGGGTAACAAATAGGGCCAGTAGAAGGTGGCAGAAAGCTACCACTAAGCGGGATGGGTTCCAGAAAATTAATGATTGGGGGCAAAATTACATTAAGGACCAGAAAAAGCCAATAAGTGAATCAGAGATTAGAACAGGTCTGAGGCCCAAGACTGGGGCCATTCATTCATCCCTGGACTTATTCTTTCAGCACGGCTTACAGAGGGCAGACCGGGTACCCAGCACTGTGCTAAGGGCTGTGAATGCAAGCCTCGACCAAACAATCCCGTTCTCACCCACGTGGAGTTTGCAGTCTACCTGGGGAGGCTGCAGGTGAACAAGCTGATAGATACACACTTACAAGTGTGGTGTGTGTGTGAGACAGAAGGATGGGAGGGGCCGTATATGGGGGGGGGGGCGTGCTTTCTGAGGAGGCCCAGGGGAAAATATGGCTAAACTGGAAGAAGAGTGGTGGGAACAGCGTTGCAGGCAGAGGGAAGGGCGTTTGAGAAGGTGATGAGAGTTTGCACGTTTCAGGAATTGAGCCAAGTCTTGTGGGGGAGGCAGATGTTACAGAGCAGCTGGGGTGGGAGCTCTGGCACCGTTGCACCTCAGGAGGATTTTATGGGTTCAGCAGCCACTGCTGCAACTTGTACCCCAATAACTTCTTTTTTTTTTTGCGGTATGTGGGCCTCTCACTGTTGTGGCCTCTCCCGTTGACGAGCACAGGCTCCGGACGCGCAGGCTCAGCGGCCATGGCTCACGGGCCCAGCCGCTCTGCGGCATGTGAGATCTTCCCGGACCGGGGCACGAATCCGTGTCCCCTGCATCGGCAGGCGGACTCTCAACCACTGTGCCACCAGGGAAGCCCCCCAATAACTTCTTAACTGTGCAGTTCCTGATTCTCTGTAGAGAAAAGAGTGCAATGCCCACTCTTCTGTACTTCTGATGCCTCTTCCAGGAAGCCCCTCTGTATTCTCTGCTAGAACCAGCTCCTCTAGGGTTCTAGGCAGGCACTGCACACACAGCACCACTAACTGTCTTGTGTGCCGCACGTATGCTCCCTTACAGGACTTTGTCCTTAAAGTCACCACCATCTAATTCCAGAACACTTCCCTCAGCCCACAAAGCCCCCTGTACCCACTGTTCTCACTTTCTCCCCCCAGTCCCCGGCAACCACTAATCTGCTTCCTGACCTGCCTCTTCTGGGCGTGTCATTCAAGCAGAGTCACACAGTATGTGTCACACAGTATGTGTCTCACATCCTTCGCTCCCACCATGAGCTCCTGCTGGGGGCGGTCTGGCCACGCCTCCCCTCAGTGGTATCAGGTTAAGACGCTCAGCTCTTCTGGTGCGAACACGCCTGGGTCCAGCCTTGACCGCTGGGGGACAGGGTGGGGGGTGTGCCCCTCGCCCACATCTCAGATGGACGATCCAGAGGTGTGTTCCTTACGGTCCTCAGAGGGTCCCACAGGGGAGGAGCCTGGGTGCTGCCAGCGGTGACCGGCTCGATAAGGTTTAGTCGGATCCGCGCGTCTCTGATGATGTATCTTAGGTGGTGTGAGAGCTGCATGGTGGCCCCGTTTGCCCTCAGCCATGTGCTGGTCAACGGGAGCCGGCGCTGAGAATGCTTCTCATGCAGGTCCTGACACATGCGTGTTACAAGGAGCCCTGGTAGGGCCGGTCAGAAGTCCAGAGACCAGCCCTGTGGGGTTACCTTTGGACAGGTCTCTCCCCGACTCTGGCCTCCAGTGTTCTCACAAGTAGAGTAGGTGGTCAGGCTAGTGGCTCCTACGGCCCCCAGTGGCCCTGAGATGTGGTCCTGAGTCCTCACTCTGTCCCTGGTGGAGGCTGCAGTTGGCCCCGAGGGGATGCACCCTCCTTCCTGATTGCCGTGCCCACCAGCCTTTCCAACCTGCGACTCTCATTCTCTGCCAACAACGCTGATGTCCAGACTCCCAGAAAGAGGGCTTCGGGACTCACGTTGTCCAGAAGGTGTGGCCGTAGAGTGTGAACTGGGCCATGCCCGAATATCAGCCTGACCTGGAATCCTGCGACCCTTGCTGGGGGGCGGGGGGGACCTCGATAGAGCATCAGTGCCCTGTGGCAAGCTCAGTCGCAGCCAGTCCCAAGGGCATCTGCAGCGCAAAGGCAGGATTTCTCCAAAGGCACGCCTGTAGCAGCACAGGGGCCGGGACCCGCGTCTGCTGCACACACAGGAGTGTCAGAACAATGGCGTTTAAGTTTCCACAGACGAACTCTGGGCTTTTCTTCCTCAGGGATCAAACTGACTCACATTTATCCAGAATGATTTGCTGCTGGTTTAGAAATTCAGGTTTGGAGACCAGGACGTTTCTCAAAAGGGCCCAGAAAGAGCTGGAAAAGATAATCTGTTTGGTCACTTGCCCTCGACCACAGTAGAAACTGGCAGAATGAGTCACGGCTCCTGGGGAGGCGGCTCCCTGCAGAAGCCGTGGGGGGAGCGCTTCTCTGGAAGCATCGGCCAGGGTCAGAGTTGCTGGAACAGGCTGGGAACTCGACGGAAGGAGATTTGGAGGCTGCAGGCACGCTGTGCAGACAGATGGGTGCCAGAGGGGGATGGATCCGGACGTAGACCCCCAAGGAGGAGGGGGGGAGGCGGGCCTGCCCTGATGGGGCGCCTCCCGGAACTGGGGCTTTTGCAAGTGAATCAACTTCTTGTCCACGACTCATGCCCTCCTCTCCCGTTTTACTCCACGCGTGGAGCACCTGCTGTGTGTCACGCCCTGTGTGAGACTCTAGTACCTTAAGTGAATATGACCCCGAGACCACCAAGGTCGTCGTAGCTGTTAATTCTGTATAACAACTAATGTTAATCTGATAGAGATCTTATAATACGCTGGAGGCACGATTTCTCTTTCTCACTGCGACCTTAAAAGACAGGAATAATAATGCCTGCATTTTATAGAGAAGGGACTTGAGTGTCTGAGAAGTTAAATAGTTAGCCTTAGGTCACGACTAGCAAAGAGGAGTTGGGGGAGGAAAATCCATTAGACCGGTGCATTCCAGCGGAAATAAAGGGAAGCACAGGAGCAGTTTGAAATTATCTGCTGTCCACATTAAAAGCAGTAAAAAGAAACAGGTGAGATTAAAGTCAATAAAATATTTTATTTAACCCAATAGATCCAAAATATTATCTCCACATATAGGCAACATAAAGATTTTTGATAAGCTATTTTACATTCTTTCTTTGCACAAGTCGTGGTGTACATTTTACCCCTGACAGCACATCTCAGCCGGGACTAGTTGATTTCAAGTGTTCCTCAGTCGCATATGGCCCGTGGCATCCATATGGGACAGGGTCGTTCTAAGGCGGACACAGGGCTTTAATGGAAGCTGGCCGGGAGGGTGGGGGGCACTCCCGAGATGCCCCTGTGTCAGAGATGTTCTAGGCAAAGTGCCACCTAAGCTGGGCCTAGGGACACAAATGCCACACCACTGTCCCCTGTTGGAACTGCAGCATCTGCCGAGCGTGGCAGTGCCAGGGACAGGCTGGGCGGCAGGGAGAGCAGGGTGTGGCCCACCTCACGTGCCACCCCGAGGAGGCCAAGTGTCACTCTGCCCCAGTGTGGACTTGTGACACGGTGACATCACCAAGGGCTTGCTTCTCGGGGGACGACTCGGGCCGCTGTGTGTCAGCTGGATTGGGGTGGGGGAGACCGGGAGACCGGGAGGGAATCTCCGTGGGCAGGAGAGCAGTGTGGGAGAGCTGCCCTCGGGCAGGGGCTGGGCGTGCAGCAGAGACACGAGGGTGGGACTCTGGGGTGAGTTGGGTTCGGGGTGAGGGCCAGGGGAGACTCCAGCAGGCTCCCATCCGCAGGGGAGTGTGCTTTTTCTGCAGAAATCCTCAGAAGCAGGACTAGACGCTCAGGAATTTGGGGCCCGCCAGCTCTGCTTTACAAACAGAGACAGAGATGCAGCGGGCAGCTAGAATCCCCTTCAAATGACCTGGTCACCTGTGTCCCCTCCCCAGCACAGATGGTCTGCCTCCTGCCCGCTCCTCTGCCTGTACTTATGATCGTGGCTATCTCTGTTTGTTTCTCCCGACGGCTCTCTGCTCTATTGGGAACACCTTTCCGTGGGGTCACCTGGGGAACTGCCGTTCGGAACCCAAGGTTAAAGAGACCGAGGCTCACACACGGAGCTCCAGCCACGGCTCCCACGTGGCTCCTCCCAGCTGGACCCCCCATCGTTTAATGACAGCTGTGATTCCACTTACGTCGAAGTGCCCCCCTTGCTGTGAGGGGCCTGAGGCTCTGCATTTCCAACAACCCCCAGGGGCACTTCTGCTGCTGGCCTGTGAACCGCACTGGGGGTCCGAGGGGCCAGAGCCTGGTTCTCAGCCTTGGCCACTCACCAGAGAATCTCCTGGAGAGGCTGAACTTCCCGACGCCTGGGCTGTGCCCCTGGCCGGTTAAAGTGGAACCTCTGAAATGGGCCCCAGGCCTCAGTCACTGTTGAAGCTGTGCTTTTGCTCTCCCTCCGGAGCCAGCCTCCTGTGAGGAGGTCGCAGCTGAGAGCTTGGACACCAGCAGGACAATCTCCGTCCTCAGCCCAGGCCAGCGGCTCAGCCAACACCACACGGAGCAGAGACGAGCTGCCCCACGGACCCTGCCTCAGTTCCTCACCCACAGCATCATGAGCTGGTGTTTTTAAGCCAGATGGCTGTGGTCTGTGAACCTCTGAGCCTGGGGTGATTCCTTATGCAGCAGTAGCTGACAGGTACAGCCCCAGGACCCTACGTGCCCCCAGAATGGGACCTGTGTTGTTTCACACTTAGGACCCTATGTGCCTAGCAATTAAGTAGGGAGTCGGAGAACACTGGGGAAACATTGGATGCCAGGGGAGGCCAAAGTGAAGGGCACAGTGTTGTCCAGGCCAGTGAAAGGCAGGAGGTGGAGGCTGGTTGTTTGGACATATGCTCAGGGAAAATCAGAGGAAAACGGGCACGGCTGCCCTACTCTCTGGAGGAGTGTTGCCTCCCACTCCTCGGCTGGTTCTGGCTGCCGTCCTCCCTCTCCACGCTCTCTCCACCGTCCAGAAACGGCCCAGATGGTAGGAGTGATGGTCAATGTGGGCCCCACAGCTTCAGGGAGCTCCCTGAAAGGTACTCAGGGTCACAGCTGGCCTCCCGTGGCATCTCCATGGTGACTCAGGCTCCTGTGGGTCTCCCGGGGCCATGGCTCACATGTTGTTGCCAAGGACGCCCGGATTGGGCCCTCGGTTCCCTGGGCTGAGGGATTGGTCAGTGTCCGCAGTGGCCCAGGAAGAGGAGTGCTGGGGTCCCAGGCAGACTTTGCCGTCACAGGGGCCCTTGGGGGCAGCAGCTCTTGGCCAGTAAGGCCTGACCCTTCTCTTGGACACAGGCCCAGCTTGAGGGTGCAGGGCGGGAGCTGGACAGAGAGGTTGCAGGCACAGTGGCTTTAGCTCCTCTTGGGGGGTCTCGTTAGGGCTCCTCCTCAGCAGCCTCCAGAACCCTCTATCTTAACTGCGGAGGACGAAGCCTCAAGGGCGGGCCTGGGGGTTGCAGAGGTGGGGTCTGCCTGCCCTCCACTCCCGGCCTTGGTGTGAGTGGACACAATGATGTGTCCCCTGGTCCTTCTCCAGTGGGTCCACACCTCCTTCTGAGGGTACTTCCTCCTTCCAGAGGAAACGTCCACTCAGCTGGTGCCGGGGTGGGCACACGAAGACCTCTTTGGGTTGGCGAGGTTGTTAGGTGGCCCCTCCAAGTGGCCCACGGGCCAGGGTCAGGCCATGAACTCACTGGTACCAGTTGGTGACAAGACGAGCAGTTAGAAATTTTGACGGCATTTCAACATTGCTGCAGCATCCACGCTTGTGATGTTGTATTTTACAAAACTGTCAGTTCATGATGGACTGGAAATAAAATAACGTGGCCCCATCACCATGGAGGAGAAGCAACACCGTGCGGGGAACCCTGGGCTGTGCGTGGAAACACCACGAGAATCACTCCCGGGAATCCCCCACCTGCCGCGTGGCCCTGAGTTTATGCCAGTGAAGCAGTGAGGAAGGCGGTCAAGTTCCCCAGTGTTCTGGCTAAGTCCAGCTCTTTCCACTCTGAGCTCTGCTCTCCAGTGGTTCTCAAAGTGTGGTCTTCAGGCCGGTGGCATCAGCACCATGTGGGCGTGTGTTAGACTCCATCTTCCCCAGACCTCCTGCATTAGGAACCCTGGGACAGGCCCAGCAACCTGCTTCCACAAGCCCTCCAGGGGACTCTGATGCTCACTTAAAAACATCATTACAAGATGAATGGATAAAGAAGATGTGGTATGTGTATACAATAGAATACTACTCAGCCATAAAAAAGAATGAAATAATACCATTTGCAGCAATATGGATGGACCTAGAGATTATCATACTAAGTGAAGTAAGCCAGAGAAAGACAAATATCATATGTTATCAGTTATATGTGGAATCTAAAATATGACACAGATGAACTTATTAACAAAACAGAAACAGACTCAGACATAGAGAACAGACTTGTGGTTGCCAAAGGGGAGAGGAGTGAGGGAAGGATGGAGTGGGAGTTTGGGATTAGCAGACGCAAACTATCATATATAGGATGGATAAACAACAAGGTCCTACTCTATAGCACAGGGAACTATATTCAATATCCTGTGATAAACCATAATGGAAAAGAATATGAAAAAGTTTGTATATGTATGTATAGCTGAATCACTTTGCTGTACAGCAGCAATTAACACAACATTGTAAATCCACTGTACTTCAATAAAATAAGTTTAAAAGAACATCATTACAGACACTTCTTTTGAACAGGTACTTCTTGGAACCGTATTCCAAGCCTCAAGGGCAGGGACCCAGAATTCTACGTCTTCTGTACCTTCTGCCCAGAGCTGAGACGGGGGCTGAAGAAACCAGCCACCGACAGACCCTACATCCTGAAATTTCCTCACAATGACTGTACCCATTACATAGCTGGACAAACTGAGGAGCAGAGGAAGCACGATAAAACTTATTTCAGGACCAGGCAATGGAAGAATTGGGGTGAAACGTCTCTCCCCCCGCAACCTGGCATCGCTTCCACCAGGAGTGGAGAATAACTCCCCTTCAGAATCTTGTCTTCACTAATTTCACCCCGTTGGCTTCCCAGACCCTGAGCTTGCTGGTTGTGGCCTTTTGTAGCACCTGCCAGGTCTTTTAAATTTACAAACAAAAGGTGGAGAGGTGATTCACTGTGTTTGGCAATTTAGGCAGTGAAATCTGACCTCCGTGATGTCACTGCACTGCAGACAACACAGAGACAGCTTTGGGCATTTCTCACGTGAAGAGACACTGTCACCATCTTTCTAGACCATCCCACTGGCCCTCGGTCGTTACGTGGTGTCGTGGCACAGCCCTCAGAGGACTGAGGAGCGGGACCACCCATCCTGATGGTGCCGGGGATTCGGGTGGAAGGGCTGGGAGGTGGGCCCTGCTGCCCCTAGGCCTCCAGGTCTGGGGGAGTGACTGCCACATGGCTCTGGGTCTTGGAGCTCCGTCCGGCCCATGGCCTGCTGAGCGAGGGAAGGAGAGGCTGGGGAGAACATACGCGAGTTGGCAGGTTTCCTGTTCTCACCACCGACTAATTGCCGTAACTCAAGTCAGGATATGGCGTGGAACAGCCACGGGGAAGCAGCTGGCTCCCACGCTGAGGACCCCAACACCCCCTGGGCCCTGACCCCCTGTCCTGGCCTCTTCTTCCTCCGAGGGGAAGAGAGGGTGGCAGGTCCTAAAGCAAGGCCACCCCTCACTCCCGAAACCCCCTTGTTCAGCCCGGGAGGGCAGGTGGCCTCCGAGCTGGCAGAACTCGGGGGACGCTCAGGATAATCCAGAAAAAGCCACTTCATTTGATCCCACCATTTGCCATGTAAGGTCGTATCTGCAGGTCCCAGGGATTAGGAATCGGACGTACCTTTGAAGCCACCATTCAGCTCACAACAGATGGGAATCATAAGATGTGCTTTGCTCACTGCACAAAATTGTTGGCAAGATCCAAGGACATTTGCAGTAAAATCTGTGTTGAAACCGAACAATTCCCTTCAAATCTTTCTCCTTAGTGACTTCTAGAAGAATGCAAGAGGCAACATAAAAGTGAGTTTGTGCACTGACAGCCAGGATGCTTGCAGGCATGCCACCACTGAAATAGGGGCTGGCACGAGAGAAATTTGTTCTGGCCTCAGTCCCCTGGATGTCACCGGCCTGGCCGCCTCTGTTGCTATCACAGCCATGCTCTGACAGCAGCTGCTTGAACTTCGGAGTGTTTTGCTGAAAAATTAGACAAGGCTAAAACAATGTGAGGGTTGTAGCCCTCTTGCAGTTTTGCAAACTCAGCAAAGATAACTAGATTTGCTTTGTGTGCAGAATACCGTTGCCTCTGGCAGGAAGCCCACAGAATCCTTCCATCTGGAGAGTCCAGAGTCGAAATTAATGGCAGAGATGAAGGAGGGTAAGGATGGGGGGAGGGATAGACAACCGTGGGGCTTCCTGGTTCCAACGGGAATCACGTGGCACATTTAAAGCCCCGACACCTGAGCCCCACCCCAGAGCTTCTGATGTAATCGTGGGTGTGGCCTGGGCAGCAGAGAGATTGTAAAGCTACCTGGATGATTCTAGTGTGTACTAGTCCATGTTCCAGGTCACTGCACGAGGCTCCGGTTAGGAGGAGGTTATAACTCCATCCAGGCATGAGGGACATGATGGTCTCAGGCTGGCGGGTTCAGCCGGGTCACTGGATGGGGAGAGGGCAAACTGGGGCTTTCCCTGGGAGTTCTGAAGGTACACACACAGCTTCCCGGGTGATGTATATAGAACACAGGAGCACCCCTGCTTACCAGGTTTCTCTGGATTTGGGGAACTGGTGATGTGGCCCCTGGGGACAAACTCGCGATCGGTGCTTCTCAAACTTCAAAATGCCCGTGAATCCCCTGGGGATTGTCAAGTGCAGATTCGGATTTGATAGCTGTGGGGGTGGGGCAGGGCTGAGAGTCTGCGTTTCGGAAAAGCTCCCCGCACAAGGGGCACGGATGTGGTCTGCGTTAGCAGCCCGTGCCGTCGGGCTTTGCCCGGGAACGTTTTGGAATTCAACGGGGCCGCTTCGAGCAGCAGCAGCAGGATCTGTTAGGAGCTTGTGAGAAATGTGAGTTCTTAGGCCCCAGCCAGGCCCTCTGGGTCAGGATTCAGGGGTGACACCTGGCAGTCTGTGGTCTGACAGCATTCCAGGCGATCCCGGTGCACCCCGAGTTTCAGAACTGAATTGTTAGGATGTTGAGGCGGCATAAAGCTTGCTTATAACCTGCCTACGGCTGAGGGCACGTGACAGGCTGGACACGGCTCTGAATTCTCAGGAAGGCCTGAGCAAAACCAGGGGCTTCTGAGGGGCCTCGAAGGACGCTGTGATGCCGAGAGCCCGTGGGTGACGCAGCGCCCTTCTCAGCCCCGCGCCTGGGGGCCCGGCCCCTCTTTCGCAGGCCCTTCCAGCCCCAGGTGCAACAGCAATTTAAAGTCTCAGCTGAATGATATTTTCCGCCGTGAGGCACAGACTTCACTTAGGGGTCCTGTGGAGCTTCCCAGGGTCCTGCTTCCAGCTTATCTCTGACTTGCCTGGACCCGAATCCCTGAGACACATCATCTGTCTCTGTTTTTCCCTCCTAATTGAGGCCTAATTGAGGGGGAGGGAGGGGAGGAGGGAGAATGACCTAGAAGTCACCCGTCCTTGCAGGAAGCTGCCCAGAGCACACGTGGCCTTCACAGGCCTCATTCATGTGAAAGGGTGGCTGCATTTGCCCGAATTCACACAGCTTGTCTGGGACGGCCCGGCTTTCAGATAGAAATCTCTGGGCTCAGCGGGCTCTTTGTCGCGGCCCCACTGTGTTTTAGGGGAGCCTCTCACCGCCCCCCCCCCATACTCCTCCTGCCCAGGCTTTGAGCCCACCACCTTCAGGGATGGATGTCAGATTTCGGTTAGCGAATTAACTGCCGGGGCAACAGGCCTATTCCCTGACATGTGGGCAGTGGAGTTTGCAAAACACCTCCTGAGAGACGGGGCGCCCGTCGGCATCCCTGGGCTGCACGGCAAGGCCCAGGCTGCCCCTTGTCGGGCTCCCAGCAGCGGCTGGCACACGGGCCCCCTCCCCAGAACCGGGACAAAAGCAGCCCCTGCTCTGGTGCCCCCAGGACCAGTCCAGACACCCAGGGCCAGCGGCCCGCTTCCAGGCCCTCCAAGAGCGCTCGTCTGCTTGTGTGGCCACTGTCCTCGGTGGCACCTGGGACACTGGCCCTGAGCTGGAGGTGCACCCCTGGGGGTGGCGGACGCGGGGGTAGGCAGAGGGCCAGTGGCCTGGGCTGGATGAAAGCCTGGGGGCTGGGCTTTGTCTTCCCCATCTGCCCGACTGCTCTCACGCAGAGAGCTGCCAGCCAACTCTCAGGCTCCTGGGCCTTGGCCTGATGGAGGGGCCCATCGCAGTCACACACCGGCCAAGAGGGGGCTTGGGCTGAGGGGCCGTGTCTCGTGCAGCAGCAGAGTTAACAGCATGGCCGTTAACAAGGCCTGAAAGCAGCCAGGCCCGAGTCAGCCTCCAGACTTGGCAGGGATGACCTACGTCTGGTGTCCAGTGACAGAACGAGGTGGGGAGTGGAGGGCTGGCCATTTCAGCCAGACCTGGGGCAGCTCGGAAGGCACCAGTCATCCCAGAACTCCCCGCCAGATAGGCCTGCCTCACGGTGTGACTGCTCTTCTGCCCAATACTACTTCCTCTGCTTTCCTTTACAGTATTGATCCCTCATAAGCACATTGACCCCTCCTAAGCAAATTCCAGCTCTGTGACTGTTTCCTCTGTAAAACTAAACGTGTGAAAATGTCTGCTGGGGAAGCAGGGTGGGGAAAGCTGGTCCCATATACCCATTTGTGACTAAACACCGTCAGGAAAACATGGGGGGCTGCAAGGCGAGTGAAAGATGCCAGAGTTAGGAGCCAGAGTCCCTTTTGTACCTACTCCCTTCCCTCTCAGAAGAGAGCAGATGCGCTGGAAGGCGAATCCACGCCCTCTCCTCTCGGGGGCCCCGACACTTTCCCACATGTATCCGTTAGCTATCGCTGAGTAACAAACCAGCCCAAGACTCAGTCTTTGGGCCAGTTCTCGGGGCTGGCAGGGCCCTGGTGGAGGGGCTTCTTATAGGAGAGGGGTGTCTGGGGTCACAGAGGCTGAGTAGCTCTTGTTTTGGTTCACTTTCTGCTGCCTTTTCACTCTGTGTGTCACACACACGAGGGTTCCTTCTGTTCTCTCCCTGACATGCTGCAGGTGCTGGAGAGAGAACCATGAACAGGGTCCAGACCCCCTCCTACCTGTCAGCTGTAGTGAAACGCTACTGAGAATGCAGCTGTAATCATGGCTCCACCTTTCCTTCCAACTTCTGGTCACGTGACCTTACTGGATGACGTCCAGCCTTTTATCCTGCATCCCGTCCATCACATAGGCTGCCATGTGGCTGCGGGGCAGTACCTTTCACATCTCCTGTTAGACACACCTGTGTGGTCTGTGTACATCCTACTTAGAAGATTCCTTTGCTTTACCAGTGCATTGCTGGCCTTGAAGCTGTTAGGTGAATTCTCATCCCTTCCCTTTCTCTCCTGGGTCCTTTTTTTTTTGTAATTTTATTTTGCTTTTATGTATTGGTTTTTAAATTTGTTTTGGTTTTAATTTTTAAATTAACATACAGTAATATGAACTTTTGGGGGCACGCAATTCTATGAATTTCAACATGTCTGTAGATTCTTGTAACTACCGCCACGATCAGGATAAAAAATGGTTCCATCACCCCTTAAAACGCCCTCATGCTACCCTTTTATAGTCTCATTCTTCTTTTCCACCTAACCCCCGGCAACCACTGATTTATTTTGCATCACTAGTTTTGCATTTTTGAGAACGTCAAATAAATAGCATCTTACGTTAAATAACCCTTTAAGATGGGCTTCTTTCACTCAACATAATGGTCCTGAGGTCTATCCAAGTTAATGCAAGTATCAATAGTTCATTATTTTTTTCTTTTTACTAATGAGTAGTGTTCCATTGTATAAATGTGCCCGTTTGTTTATCTAGTCCCCCACTGAATTGAATTGCTTCAAGTTTGGGGGGTTATGAATAGAACTGCTCTAAACATTTGTGTACAGCTTTTTATGTGAACATAAAATGTTTATTTCTCTAAGGTAAATGCCGAAAGATGGGTCATGTTTAACTGGGTACATGTTTAACTTTGTAAGGAACTGCCAAGGTGTTCTCCAGAGTGGCTGAGCCGTTCTGTGCTTCTCCTTGTAATGATGTTCCACATCCCTGCCAGCATTTGATATTGTCGGCAATTTTAAAAAAGAGCTTTATTTTGTTGTTGTTGTTGTTGTTGTTGTTGTTTTTGTGGTATGCGGGCCTCTCACCGTTGTGGCCTCTCCCGTTGCGGAGCACAGGCTCTGGACGCGCAGGCTCAGCGGCCATGGCTCACGGGCCCAGCCGCTTCGCGGCATGCGGGATCCTCCCGGACCGGGGCATGAGCCCGCGTCCCCTGCATTGGCAGGCGGACTCTCAACCACTGTGCCACCAGGGAAGCCCTGAATGTTTATCTCTTACATCAAATTTGGGAAATTTCCAGCCATTATTTCTTCAAACATCTTCTTCTGCGTTGCCTTCTTTTCACTCTCCTTTTGAGACCTAAATGACATGAGTGTTAGACTTCTTAGTATTCTCTCACAGATCCCTGAGGATCTCTTCTTCTTTTTTTTTTTTAAATCTTTTTCTCTTTGTAGTTCAGTTTTTATAATTTCTATTGATCTACCTTTAAGGTCATTGATTCTTTCTTCTATCACTTCCATTTTGCTATTGAGCCCATCCAGTGACTCTTAAAAAATTAGTTGTTGTATTTTTCAGTTATAAATTTTATATTTGGCTCTTCTTTATAGCTTCTGTTTCTTTGCTGAGATTTCTTATCTTTTGATTTATTTCAAAAGTGTTCACACTTACTGTTGGAGCATTTTTATAATAGCTGTTAAAAGTCTCTATCAGATAATTCCAACTTCTGTGTCATCTTGGCATTGTCATCTGTTGACTGTCTTTTCCACTAAGACTTGTGATTTTCTTGGTTCTTCCTATGTCAAGTAGTTTGGGGTTGTATCCTGGACATTTTGAATATTTATGTTATGAAACTATGGATCCTTAAAAATCATATATAGAATGTTGATATTCTTATTTAACCAGGCAATCAACCTTTTCAAGCCACAAGTTCTCACCAGCCTCTTCAGTTATGTTTTCAGTGTCAGTCACACTTTCAAATCCTTTCAGTGCTGTCTGCATCTGTCCCACATATGCTTACCCAGTCCCATCTGGTATCTGGGTGTGGTCTATCCAATGGTTCTGTTCCTGACGTCTATGGTATGCTTTTCATTTTCAGATCTATGCATGTACAGCTTTATGGCTAAGCTCAAGAATCGTAACCAATGTAGGTGGTTGCTTTCCTGACCTCTGCCCTGGCTGTGGCTTCCTTAGTACTTTCCTGGCGCTTCCCCTTTGTGGTCCCTCAGCCAGAAACCTGGCTCTTTATTTTTCCTGCTCTGCCACACCTTTCCCCCACGTGCACCATTCTCTGGGGTCACTCAGCAGGAGGACAGAAAGAAAAGAAGCAAGGGGCTTCACCCTCCCACTTGGGATCACAGCGTCTCCAGTTGGTGAGGAAAGTCTTCTTCCTCGGAGCTCTGGGCTCCTATAGGCCCTGTGGTTTTTCTGTTGGCACCAGATCTTTTAGAAGCTGGACCGTGAGAGAATGGAAAAAAGAACAAAGAGGGGAGGGTTTCCATGGTTTCCGTGGTCTCTCTGAGTGTTAGGAGGCTCCTTTTTCCACTCTACAAGCCAGGACTTGAGGCTTCTTCTGGAGCTGTCTTGTCTATGCCTATGCCCACATCTAGGTTTTAGGTGGCATTGAATCCAGGCCAGTGAACCCTGGAAGAAAAGCAAATGGTAAATCACTGCCAGTCCAGTGACACTTGAAGTCTAGTCTTCCCTAATCTGCTCGCCGCTGTTTCCTTTTCAGAGTCCTCAAACAGCCACTCTGTGCCTTCTGGTGCACATTGTAGCTGCACCCAGTGCTAAGAACAAGCTGGAATGTACTTACTCCATTCTACCCCCAACTGGAACCTCCCCTGGGTCCTGTTTTTGCCTTTTGGGGGTCACTCTGATACTTCTCTCATTACTGAAAAGTACCCTTGTGACCCCTTCCCCTTGTACTACTCCTTTACTCATAAGGAACACTCCAACGACAAAATCTGTGGTTAAGCTCAACCAGAAGTATTGTCAGCCATAGAAGCCCCTCTACCTAGGATGGAACAAAAGATCCAGACCCCTTCCCCTATGACTATTTGTTACCAGGTCCTAACCCAAACATTTGCTGAGCAAGAATTACATAATTGGAAATGATCCTTGTTGACCGCTGGACATTTACCTTTTCTTTTTAAAGCAAATAGGAACAAGATAAAGAGGATGATAAGGTACAGTTGTAATAATCTCCCCAGAGTGGGAAGAGAGAAAGATTCAACCAATATTTGTTAAATTCATAGCAGTACAAATTGGTACAGCCTTCTTATAAAGGAGTTTGAAAAAAAAAAAAAGAAATGTTTAACTGTTCATACATATATACATACTTGGGAATTTATCCCAAGGAAATAGCTCTAAAAATGAAGTTATATACTAAAAAGACGATCTCTGATAGCCAAGCATTGGAAATAGCCCCAATGTACCCCAACTAGGGAACATTTCATTAAATTATGGTATATAAATAGTATCATATGGAATATAGTCATGTAAAATGAATATTTTGAGTATTGTATAGGAGCATACGTAAATGGATCAGTTATCTATTGCTGTATAATTTTAACACTTAACTAGACCAGATTAATATTTTTGTTGCTGAAAGAGGCCAAAAAGCTGTGGGTGCTACCCAAATGAAAGGCAGAGGAAAGGAAGTTTCAACAGAATACTGTTGAAGCCTATAATTAAATAAATATAATTAATTAATATCATAATTAAATAAAAATCAAAGCATTTCATGTCTGTACCCAACATGTTAAAAAAAAAAAAACTCCACCAGATACGTTTATATCACCACATTATTTAATCCTCAGTAATTTTAGCAGTTTTGTTAGCAGAGTTCTTTTGGGGGGGAGGGGGTGTCTAAGTATGCAAGCTTATAATCTTCAAGTGAAATTACTTTTATCTCTTTCATATTAGTCCTGAGTATTTATCTTAAAGCATTAGGGAAAAACCTCCAAAACAATGTTGAATACCGTAGTGATATAGGAATATTTTTTCCTATTCTAGAATCTTTAACATAATGTATTACATGAATAATGTAAAGGAGAAAAAATATGATTATAGCAAATCACATTTAGCAAATGCTAAAAAGGCATTGTCTAAAGTTCCACGTTCAGTCCTTTTAAAAGTCCTAAGCATAGTTGGAATAGGAGGGTATAAAAATGATGAAAGAAGAAGTATTTCCCCAAAGCAACTAACAAGCATTTTATTTTGTATGGCACTATAATAAAATCAAAAAAGTCATTGAAAATGACTCTAAGTACATTAGGTACCATCATTTAGTGAATACAGTTCAAGAATTATTATGTTAAATTGAATATCCTTGAGAGGTCTCATTACTTTTTTTTTTAAGGTTCATCTTTTGAGGCCATGTCAAGGAACTCTTCGATTAACCCCAGGTCATGAAGATTTTCTTCCGTAGTTCCTCTAAAAGTTTGATACTTTTACACTTAGAATTACGATCCATTTTGAGTTAATTTTTGTATAAGGTGTGGGTTTAGGTTGGGGATTCCTCTTTTTTGCGTGTGGAGAAGACTATCCTTCCTCCATTTAATTGCTTTTGCATTTCAATTTTGCTGTTCTTAGTCTCTTAAAAGGCCTTTTTTGAGTGGGTCTATTTTTGGCCTCTGGTTTTGTTCTACTGTCTTAATTACTATAGCTTTATTAAAGGTAGGTCTTAAAGTCAGGCAGTGTGACTCCTCTCATTTATTCTTCTTTTTAAAAATGACTTGGCTGTTCTAGTTCCTTTGCCTTTCTCTATATATTTTAGAATCACCTCATTTATAGCTACAAAAAATTCTGTTGGGATTGTGACTTATATTGCCCAAATTCCATGTGACATTAACTTATTCACTAAAAACAAAAGTGTTCATCTGGGAATTAAATCATCTTTACATTCCTGGAATAAATCCTCTGTAGTCATGGTTTATCACGCTTTTAATATACCAATGGATTCAACTTTGAATGCTTCATTGATCATTTTTTTGCCTGTGTATTTATAAATAAAGTTAACCTAGAGTAGCGTTTTGTTTTGTTTCTGTTTTTGTTTTTGTACGTCCTACATAAGTTTTTGCCAGTATGGCTAAGGTAGCTTCATTGAATGGATCTAGTATATTTTCCATCTTTTTCTATGGTCTGGAATAGTTTGATAGAGGAATTACACATTTTTTCCCATAGAAAAAAATCCTGCGTCTCTTCATATATTGGTTTTGTGTCTGGGTGTTGGATTCTTGGAATAGTGCCCTCATTCAGTCACCCTTAAACATTTTCCCATAGTCTTACCTCCGGTATTGTAGGCAAGGTGGCTCATGCCAGCCCATTTTTTTCCATTGGAAGTAATCAGTCATTTCTTTTTATAAGCATGTAATATTTTCTTTTCCATAATTGGAATTCAGGAATTTCATCAGGAAATATATATGGGAGGTTTGGGCTTTTTAAAATATTATGATTAATTTCACTTGGGGCTCCTCTGTCACTCCTTTAACCTGAAGACTCAAAACTTTTTTCTTCTTGGAGAGATTTTCTTTTATGATTTCCTTATTTATTACTTTCTCATTTGTTCCCCTCTTCCCTTCTAGTAAACTTTTATTATTCACATAACCTGGCCTGTCCTCCGAGTCTCTTTTCTTAATGCCGTATGAATTCCACATTTATAAAATACTTCTTCCACTTGACCTTCCAAAAGAGTAATTTGGTTCTCTACAAAGGCTACTTCTTCTCAGTTGGTCTACTGAACTTGTAATTTCAGAAATAAGTTCTAGAAAAATTTTTTGTTCAGTGTTAAATTGAATGTTCTTGGGAGTTCTCACTTGCTTTTTGTTTAAGGTCATCTGTCTCTTCCATTAGCTCTATTTTGATAGTAGTCATCTGTTCTCCTTGATAAAACTGTTCTCATTAGTTTTCTCTCTCAGGTTGCTAAATTTCCTTAATTTGGTGATTCTTACCCTTGGCCACATGAGAGAATTACTCCAGGAGGTTTTAAAAATCCCCAAGCCCGGGACACAGTAAAACCAATTAATGAAGAATTTTGGGGGGTGGAATTCAGGCATCAGTAGCTTTTAAGGCTCCCCAGGTGGTTCCAGTGTATCAGCCCAGGGTAAGCACCTCTCTCTTAAATGGTTCTCATTTATCTATTGATGGGTGGGTATTCCCTTAGAATTTGTAGAGGTTATAGCTTTGGTGTGTCAACTGGCTATGTTTGCTCTAGTGAGGTGGTGGTGAAAAACCTGGAAAACTGTTCACTCTGCTGGAAAATGGGAGAAACCTCTCTGTCTCTGGGTCTCTTTGGGGACAACTCACAGTCCCCCCCCCCCCCCCCCATCCACAGGGAATGGTGTCGTTGCATTTCCATGTGCATCACCCCTTCAGGTTCACATTAGTCTGTGGAGTAGTCAGGCTTTCTAAGGACCACATGCAGCAGGGTGAATGGGGGCAGGCAAAGACCTTCTTTTTGAAAGTGATCTTGGGTTGTACTTTGCTAGTTGTGTTATTCCAGATTGGAAGATGGGGAAGGCAAGTGAATATCCATGCATGTAAGCAGCCATCTTTGCAGAATCCCCTCTGAGATTCTCCTTAGTAATTAAAAGTTTATCACAATTTAGATTTTTAGGATCAGATGATCAGTGTAAATGTCAAATGTCTATAGTCTTAAACTGAGTTCATAAAAAATCCATGTACATATACACAACAACATGGATGAATCTCAAATGCATTATGCTAAGTGAAAGAAGATAGACGTAACAAGGCTACACATGGTATGATTCCATTTCTACGACATTCTGGGAAAGACAAAACATTGGGACAGAAAACTAATCAGTGGTTGCCAGGGGCTGAGAGTCGGGGAGGATGCTGGCTACAGAGGGGCACTGGAGGGGAATTAGAAGTGACTGAGCTCTTCTATATCTTGATTGTGGTGGTTACATCAGCATATGCATCTGTCAAAACTCATAGAACTGTGCACTCAAAAGGGTACATTTTTTTAAATTGAAGTATAGTTGATTTACAATGTTGTGCCCATCTGTGCTGCACAGCAAAGTGACTCAGTTATACACGTATAGATATCCTTTTTTATATTTTTTTCCATTATGGTTTATCACAGGATATTGAATATAGTTTCCCGTGCTATAGGGTAGGCCCTTGTTTATCCATTCTAAATGTAATAGTTTTCATCTACTAACCCCAAATTCCCAGTCCATCCCTCTCCTTCCCCCTCTCCCTTGGCAACCACAAGTCTGTTTTCTCTGTCTGTGAGTCTGTTTCTGTTTCATAGATAAGTTCATTTGTGTCATATTTTAGATTCCACATATAAATGATATGGTATTTGTCTTTCTCTTTCTGACTTACTACACTTAGTATGATAATATCTAGTTGCATCCATGTTGCTGAAAACGTCATTTTTTTATGGCTGAGTAGTATTCAAAAATGGTACATTTTATTGCATGTAAATTACACCTCCATAAACCTTTGTGGAAAAAAGTCCCATGTACCTCCTCCATTGTACTGAGATTTTTTGCAGATTTCCCCCAAACCTCACAGGCCTCTCAACCTTTGTCCATTCTACTTGCCTGCTAAGGAACTCCCATTTAGCCTCCTCTAGGAAGACATCATCTTCATGTCTGTAAGATTCCTCCTTGTGTTTCTCTAACACCCAGTGCTTCCTGCTCTCCCAGCTCTCCTTCTGTGGGGTTGCAGGAACTTGTCTCTGTGTTTGTATTCCCTGATAGACTCTAAGTCAACAGAAGCTTGGATTTCATCTCATTTACCATTGTGTCCCCATCACCTCACTCACTTCCAGTTACTCAGTCACCTATCAACTTGGTAAGGGCAAGGTAGCTGCCACCCAGCACATATACCGATTTGTCATGAACTTGTGTTTCCAGGTGTAACAGGGAAGAGCCAATTTTGACTCCATGTTGGATCTGTTTCTTCGACTTTAGCCTTTGCTTTTCGTTGCTTTTGTTTTTATAATCATACATAATGGCCTGCCTCAGGAACACTACCCATCTGTGAATGGCTGCAAGAAAGAAGAAATTAACACATCCTCTCCTGGAGGCTGGCCATTCCAGGAGATGTTTTGCAAGACTGATGACCCTTTTTACTCTAGTTCCTCCCTGCCTCTCCCTCTCTAGTCTGCCTTTTTACTTTACTTCCCTCTCGGATTCTATAAAAGAAACTGGCATCCAGACCCCGATAAGACGGTTACTTTGAGACACTAGTCTGCCATCCCGTCTGCCGGCTTTCTGAATAAAGTCATATTCTTTGCCTCAACACCTCATCTCCGATTTATTGGCCTGTTGTGTGGCAGGCAGAGCAAGCTTGGACTCAGTAACACAGGAAGCCCCTAAAAAAATCAGGAAATGTCCCAGAAATTACTTGCAAAATCCTTGCACTGGAGCACATGTGCTTTGGCTGTGGAGCTCACAGAGCGTCCACCTGAGTTTTCCAACCTGAGCAGGGGCACCTCAAGGAAGGTATTTTGAGAAGACAAAAGTGAGTTGCCTGAAAATCCATGGTGCGTAACACCGCATTCATTTTTATAGCTGTAATCAACAAGAAAGTGTGTCCTATTTGCTTTCCTTGCTTGAGAAATATAATTTCGGAGACTGATGAAAAATGCTTTCAGCACTAGAATCAGTACTTCTGATTACGGCCCCCTTGGTGCTCGTCTCTCCCCAGTGGAAACATTGCCAGGAAAGATGGGAAGATCTATGGAAGCCCCACAGCCCTGATTTTTATCTCCCCAAAAGCTGTCTGCTCTAATCAAACGCTGCATTTATTGTGAAGAATTTGAAGGCCGGGGTAAGGCTAACAGAAGAGACATGATAACTTTGAAGCATTCGCTATAAGGCTGGGGTACCTGAACAAATACGGACCCACCCACCTGTCTCTGCTTCAGAATCACATTTCTTTTCCTTCGGATTCCAAGCAAAGGCATCTTGTGAAAGCTCTTAGTGAAGTTGGGAGATGCCCTATTGTCCTCTTAACCTCTGCTCCCAAGGAATTCTTGTTCAAGATGGAAGAGGGAACACTTCCATTGGGAGAAGGGGCCTCTACCTCCCCCAAGGGCTGAAGTCCGCGGAAGTGTTGCAATCTCAAGCACACTTCCGGTGAACAAGTGTGACCTGCTCTAACTTCTCTCTTTTTTTTTTTTTTTTTTTTTTTTTTTGCGGGACGCGGGCCTCTCGCTGCTGTGGCCTCTCTTGCTGCGGAGCACAGGCTCCGGACGCGCAGGCTCAGCGGCCACGGTTCACGGGCGCAGCCGCTCCGCGGCATGTGGGATTTTCCCGGACCGGGGCGTGAACCCGTATCCCCTGCATCGGCAGGCGGACTCTCAACCACTGCGCCACCAGGGAAGCCCCCTAACTTGTCTTTAACTGAATTAATTTCTCCTTTGCATTTGGTTGGGCGGTGGGAACTTGTGCTTGGTTGTTTCAGGGTTTCTCCTCCTTTTATTTCAGGATTGCATCTCAGTTCTGGAAAGCTGCAGAGGTCCAAAGTGTCCGGACGTTAGGTGTAAAGGGAGGCTGTGATCTTGTGATTTGTAATTACAAATATACATATATCGGTCTCGGGGCCTGGTTCCCGACACAGTGCTCCTAAAACCCTTATTCATTCCTAAGGGACAAGGACACTTGGAGTATCTCTTGTTCCAGTGTTTGGTCTTTGCCCCTGGTTCCTGACACAGGGCTCCTGAAACCCTTGTAATTTCCTGAGTCATAGGAGTGTCTTTTGTTTTAATGAGGTGACTGGGTGGCTTCTGGGTGGGGGCTGGTCACTGGGAAGAACAAGCCACAGTTAGAAGCTTGGAATTTTCAGTATCCCCTCCATTCTCTGGAGAAGGGAGAAGGGCTGAAAATGGAGTTAGTGACCCACCACAGCTACTTGGTGAAGCCTCCATAAAATCCCCAAAG
This sequence comes from Stenella coeruleoalba, assembly GCF_951394435.1. Classification (NCBI taxonomy): domain Eukaryota; kingdom Metazoa; phylum Chordata; class Mammalia; order Artiodactyla; family Delphinidae; genus Stenella; species Stenella coeruleoalba. The sequence continues at coordinate 47,426,310 of NC_137161.1, read as the reverse complement.
TATGGGGTTTGGAGAGCTTCCGGGTTGGTGAACAATCCATGTGGTGGAGGGCGACACACCTCAACTCCATGGGGACGGGAGCTCCTGTGCTCAGGACCCTCCCAGACCTCACCCCGTGTTTCTCTTCCCCTGGCTCTTCATCTGTATCTTTTATCATATCCTTTAACAAACTGGTAAACGTAAGGGTTTCCCTGAGTTCTGTGAGCTGCTCTAGCAAATAAATCGCACCTGAGGAGGAGGTCATTGGACCCTCTGATTTGTCACCAAATTGGATGGAAGTTGTGGGTCACCTGGGGACCTACTGCCTGTGATTGGTCTCCGAGGTGGGCTGGGAGCCGTCTCGTGGGACTGAGCCTTTAACCTGTGGGATCTGACGCTATCTCCAGGCAGACAGTGTTAGAATTGAGTAAAATTGTAGGACACCAGCTGATGTCACAGAGAATTGCTCAGGGTGTGGAAAAGCCTCAACACATCTAGTGATCAGAAGTGAAGTGCTTTGTGTATAAAATAGACCCACAAAAAAGAAAGACAATATAAGGCAGAACTGGGATTTTGCCTCCACAGGTGGAAAGCTGGGTTTTCCTTTTTAGAGACATATTCCATTCTCTGTTCTTATTCCCTCACCATGTACTTCATCCCACGTGGCCCTTGGCCATTGACTCATGCAGGTCATTGCCTCCCAGACCTCCAGCTCCATCGCTGCATCCTCTTTCAACCCAGTTGCTGGATGGATGTCTCTCTTCCTATCACTGTGTACAGGGTTTCTGAGGTTATCCTGACCCACTACTTAGATGCTCAGGAGCTATTGTGTCTCTTCCTCTTCTTATGACAGCACTAATCCCATCATAGAGTCCCACTCACATGACCTCATCTAAACGTAGTAACCTCCCGAAGGCCCCACCTCCAAACACCATCACAGCCTCTTCTCTGTCTTAGGTGCTGGAGGCATTTAGCAAGTCCTGCAGTTCCCAGGTCCATCAGCAAGTGAGGCACAAGGTCCTTGGTTCTTCAGAGTCCCAGTTATGGTCTCCAACTCCTAACTTACCTGAGTGGAGATGGATGGGTTGTGGGGTTCAAGTCCCTGTCTCAGGGCAGCCACGGGACTCTGGGCCACTAGATGCCACACAAATATATATATGAAATCGCCAATTTTATTGGTCCAAACTGGTTTAATAGTAGCAAATTCACACTAAGTTTAATTAAATAGAATAAATGCAGTGTGGGCCAAACCTACCAAATCACAACTTTCAGTCTGTCCACCAACTTTGCAAAGACTTTTGTTGAAATGTTTCTAGCAAATTAGATTCCTCCTTGATGACATTTAGTTGTTCTTGCAAACTCATCAGAAGGTGTTGTGCTTGTCTATTTTGAACAAATTGTTTCTAAGCCAGTGACAGTCTTTGTTTGGAAGATTGTTGAAAAGGTTATAAAATGCTGTTCCAAGTTCTTAGAGTGTGGAGGGTGTAGAGTTTTTACATGTAACACACATGATGAAAAAAAGTCACATGATGTTGGGAACATATCCCAACACCTTTGATAAGAATGCTGTCTTCATAGCACACCTCTCTTTAAAAAAGCAGTTTCTTTTCACTCTTTGTTTAAATATCATCTTTACTTTGACTGGACACGTGTGGAACTTCTTTTAAATAGAAATATTTGTCAGATAGCAGAATAGTGACAGCCACTTGTCATCTCAGGAAAGGGCAGCAAATCTGAAACACTTGTCTTTCTGTAAAATTAAAGTATATAACTCATCTTTAAGTCTGTCACATCTTTTAAATACTTTGCTGTGAGATAACATACAAGAAGCTGCATATGACACAAACAAGTTTCAAAGTGGGCGCCTTAGTCTGCTCAGGCTGCTGGAACAAAATACCACAGACTGGGTGGCTTAAGCAACAGAAATTTATTTCTTACTGTGCTGGCGGTTGGGAAGTCCAAGATCAAGGTACGGGCAGACTCAGTGTCTGTTTAGAGCCTGCTTGCTGGCTTTCAGAAGGCCACCACCTGGCTGTGTGCTTCTGTACTTTCTGTGGTGGGTGCCCATGGGGACCACGAGCTCTCACATCTCTTGCTTTTTTTATAAGGGCACGAATCCCATCAAGGGAGCTTCACCTTCATGACCTCATCTAAACCTAATCACCTCCCAAGTCCTACCTTCAAGTATCATCACACTGGGGGTTAGCACTTCAACATACGAATTTTGGGGGATCACAAACATTCGGTTCATTATAGTCTCCTTCTATTGTGAAGTATGGTAAACATTCTACTTCATCTTAAAGGTCTTAATCTTATAAGTCTGCCCGTATTACTGACATCCTATAGCTCTGGCACACTTCTGGCTGCAACAAACTTGTTGTAGGAGTTTGCCTATGAATGAGGCAGTGAATGGGTGTGTCTTACATGTTGCATTATCCTGGCAGCCTTACCCCAGAATCCTTTTTTAACCTCATAAGACCTTGTATTTAATAAAAATCTCAGTAGTCAAGAGTATATCTTTCCTTGCACATCTTTACTGTAGTTACTCTCCAAAAGTACCTCTTGTAGATTTCATTACTGAAACCGATCTGTCAAACCCCAGGCGCTAAAGCCTGTTAGAAACATCTGTGTTTGATCTGCTTACAACCTCCCGCACTGCCACGCTTGTTCCAATGCTTGTTTCTTCAGTGGTGTGTCCTTTGAGTGTCTACTGACAAAGTTATGAATTTTAGTTTGTGACCATATTGTCATCTGTGCATTATTTTAGCCATTTTTTATCGTTGTAGGAGGACAAGTATTATTCCAAAGCTAAGTGACTTTTTGTCTATCACTAACGAATGAAAAGATTCTTGAAAGTTTGTAAAGTCTCTGGACAGAGACTTTAAATATCAATGAAAAAATATCAATATTTGTCTTCTTATGATATTTGATCTTCTTACAAATATCAATATTTGTCATGCTTTAAAAAATGTCTTTCTAAACAGGGTGGCTTCATTCAGCCACTCTCAATTTAAGTAAGCCCCACAGATAATGATTTATTTTTCTGAGTTTCTCCAAGGAAGATGTAGCACTAGCTAGTAGTTGATGTTTTAGGGCATTAGGACTTAATTTTCTGCAACTCCAGACGAGAAAGACTCAAAAAAGTCCTCAGACAAAATATAATTTAGGGTTACATCTATTATTAGTAATAGTTGATATAAATGTGTATTTTAAATAGGCTTATTTGAGATAAGTAAAAATCGCCACTAGCCCCTTTGCATTATAAAATTCCCATCCTTCCTTCAGAATCTCCGGGGACATGACTGGTGTATGGATCTAGAGCAGAAGCTATGTCATTCCATGGAGTAACCATTAGAAGGCTGAAATCTTTTCTATGTCTTTGAAAAAAATATGTACGTATAGGTTTAAGTACTAAATTAGTTAAATATTTTCTTTCTATACCCCAGAGAAGTGTCTGCCCTATTTTCTGGGGTGTGGGTACCTCATCTTGGAAATCACTGGTTCTTTGTCTTTTTTGAGTCACCATACAAGTTTTCATTGAGAATTGAGAAATTGTGGAGGGGGGATGATTATGAAGTGTTGATTTATATAACAGCAAAAAGCCAGGTGGACATGGATTCCCAGGAAAGTGTGGGAGATGGCTCTATTTGTTATGCAGCTTCATTGCAACAGCACCTGACTCACTCAGAAGAGGACGCCCCTGTAAAGGAGCTGCAGTGCCTTGATCCTGGTTTACAGAACGAAAGTCAAGCGGCAGAACCAAACCCAACCTGCAACCTGGAACTAAGCCCTGTTGAATCCAGCAGAGACACAGCTGGGCTGCAGGTCCTTAAGGAGTGTCACAGCAAAATGATGGCAGATAAACTTCTGAACGTGAGGTCTGAGCGTGCTCAGCATTAATATAGCCTCGAGAACCCCTGTGCTCTGCTACCCTAAGTTCTGCAAAGATTTGTCAACCCAGAAGCACCTGGATGCATACCACCATTCTCCAGGCACTTCTGCTCAGAATTACTTGGCCGTGAAACCAAGTACCAGGAGTCCCCCACGTCCTCAGATGCTTAGAGACTAAGCCAGGGTGGGCACTGGGACTTCCCTGGTGGTTCAGCAGTTAAGACTCCAGGCTTCCACTGCAGGGGGCACGGGTTCGATCCCTGGTTGGGGAACTAAGATCCTGCATGCCGCTCAGTGCGGCCAAAATAAAACAAAAAAAAAAAAGACAGGAAGACAGGATGGGTGCTCCAAAGCCCACGCTCTTGCCATCACATCTCACAACCGCCCATGTAGATCCCTCCTTACTACCTGGTGTTGTCAGGGGTCATACGCCTGTCTCTTCTACTGGACTCCAGTTTTCTTGGAGAGGGGCATCTCTCTTATTCACCTACGATTCTTCCATTAATTGGAAACTTCGTATACTTTAGTATAGCATCTGTATATAGAAGGAATTCAGTAAGTAGTTTTTAAAAATTCAATTGTTTAGATCTATAAACAAGAAGCCAAAAATGTAGATGAGAAGGTGGATAATCAAACTCACCAATAAATACCATTGTTCTTCTCTGTCATTTAGGGTCTGTGTATTTTGAAACAGTAATTCTTGCCATACTCACCAAAGCCATTCTCTTGACACCAGGCTGGACTCCGCTCCAACCACATGGAAGACCAACTTTTTAAAAATTAATTGATTTAAGATTTTCACTATCTCTCCTGAATTTTCCCAGGAATACGAAGAAAAGGAACGGACGGGACCAAACATCCTGTTGCAGTCCATCCTCCAACAGCACATAACTTCCCCGTGATTTGACGGACTATTTGCATTTAAGAAAAGCATCTGTTCACTTGGTCTCTGGAATTTGCTTTCATTCTCAACCCCACCCAGTCTGTCTCTCCCAGCTTCTAAAAATATAATCTTATTTTTGCTCTCCTTTCAACTTGAAACAGACATCAGATATACACATCTCATACCATTTACACCCAGAAGGCTGTCAGCAGAGGCGCTTGGGTAGAGAGCGTGTTTAATCTTGAGAAGGAAATAGAATGTGTACACAACCAGCAAACCGAAAGGTTTCACCTTGGCTCTGGGGTCCACAGCCCCCATGCGTGGTAGCAGCTACCGAGGCTTAGCTGTGCATCTCCATCATTGTCAGAGTCCTGTCAATGAGAAGAATTGCTAAGGCTTTCCTGCTCCATAGGCTGTGAGCCCAGCCAAGCCACCAAGCCATCACTCGCCGGGATTGCTGGTTCAATCCAGTTTGCTGACTACACTGGGGTAGCCCTAAACCACACATCAGAAGGAGTCGTCGGTACCCTGAGGGCAGAAGTGCCTGGGCCCAGGGGTGGTATCACTTGCTGGAGTCGAATGTCCCTGGGAGGGTCAGACAAGTCAATAATTATCAGATACTTCAGTATTTACCTCCCCCCATCACCACCCCAGAAGCCAGGCTCCTGTAGCAAGAAGCTGTGCTTTTTCCTCACAGCTTTTGAGAAAGGGCAAAGCTTGTGTTATCTTCCCTGACATACTTAAGTGACCTGAAGAGGGAAGACAGGCCACTTTTACATTTTTTACAGGGTCACTGCTGCTAGTTCCTCTTCCCCCTCCCCCTCCTCCTCCGTCCCTTCCACTCCTCTCCCCCCTCCTCCCCCTCCCTCTCCTCTTCTCTTTCTCTTCCTTCTACTTCAATGATTTTGTAGTTACAAACTAAAATGCCCATAGACTCAGGCACTGCTGCTGGAAGTTTCATCTTTATTAGATGTAGTTTTTATATATATAGTGCGACCCAGCAATTCCACTCCTAGGAATAAACCCACCAGGAATGCATACATTTGTGCATCAAAAGACTTGTACTAGAACATTACCAGCAGTGTTTTTCATACAAGCCCCAAACTGGAAATAACACAACTGTTCATCAACAGTAGAATTAATGACCAATTTGTGCTGTATGTAGCCAGTGCAGTCCCACAGCAATGAGAATGAACAGAATGAAACCATATGTCACGACATGAATGGATCTACAAACATAATGTTGACCTTAAGAAGGCAGGCATGAAAGAGTGCATATTCCTGGGCCCGACTCCAAATACATAAAGTCTGAAACGAAGAAACGTTCACTGATGGTGTGAGAAGGCAGGATGGGCCATGGTCTGAGACTGGAACGGGCCTAAGGAGGCTTCGGGGCAGGAGGGGGCGGGTGGCTGCTGGGATGTTCCATTTCTTGATCTGATCACACTTGTGTGTTCACTTTGTATAAGTTCTTTGAGGAATACAACAGTCATTTGTGTGCTCTCCTGTCTATATATCTTACTTCAATAATATTAAAAAATATGAAAAATAAAAACATGAAGACCATGAAGACAGAGCTTACTTACATGGGTTTTTCCCCCCACAAATTGGCCGTCTGCAGAGACAGGAATTGCTGCTGAGCCCCCCACTGCCCACGTACTTCGCAGGGTCCTCTAGCCTGGGGTCCCGCCGCTTCTCCCCGCCCTCAAGCCCAGACTCACCTTCCCCCTTCCCTCTAATCCCACACTACAGGCCCACAGCTACCTCTCTTTCACTTTCCCGCCTGCCGGGGTCCCTAACACTTGGGCTCCGCTGCTGTAACTGCGGGCCTGCAGTCCGGGTCTTGACAGGGCTGGCCTTACGCATCGGTAGCGCCTGGTACGTGTTGAGGGCCTCAAAGCAAAAACTCAGCGCTTTAGGTCTCTGCATATCCCTGTGGTGTCTGAAATCCCCATGTTACCCAGCTCTTTTAGACGGTGGCACTGTACGCTCCTACTCAAGTGTTAAAGTGGACGAGGTGCACTAACGCGATTTTGTAATCCGTCTATCAGCCAGGCTCTCCTTAAGGCTCCTGTGAGCCAGGGAACCTTCAGCCAGTGCTTCTTCTGGAGTAGTCATCAGACAGTTGACCTTGAAGCTTTGAAGAATGGCCCGGACATTTGGGTGTCCTTTTGTGTTTAATAATTGTATTCCATCTTTCTTGACATAAATCGTGGGTACCAGAGATCTATCTAGTGCAGTGGTTTTTCCAACTGCTTTTTTTTACCTGCCATCTTCCTTCTTCAAATGCCGGGTAAATTAGAAGCACAAACACTTGAGACAGATGAGGGCAGAGTTGTTGGGCGGCGGGAACAGGGTCTCCCAGAGCCCTCCCAGCTCCTCCCTGTGGCCCCCGGGGCCATTGTTCAGGTCCGTTTGCGGGCTCTGGGGAGCTGAGATCAGAACACCAAGGATCTTGTCCAAGCTTTTCATTTACGGTCTTGGAGAGTGAAATGACCAGCTCAAGGTCACTCTGGCCAAAATGGTAGGGCCACATTGAGAACCTCCCTCGCCAAACAGGGCTCTTACCTCTGTCACAGGAGGAAGGTTGGTTTTCCATCTTGCCTCAACATTTGCAAGTCATTGCTCCTTCTCTGTGTGCCCTTTGAGTTCTTGAAGTCCAACTTCTCCCCAGACACTTGTAATCCCTGTTTTAGGCGTGGAGGTTTGCACTAGAACAAGGTGCTGGAAAATTAGTCCACGTGCTTGAGATTAGTCCAGGAACTTGAGTCTTGGCGTCAAAGTTCAGGGAGCCTGGAGAAAAGGCTTCTGCACAGATAAATGACAGAAGGACCAGCTGGGAGAATAATTCAGGCCTAGACACAGACCTTAAACCTTTCTTAAAAATTAACTCAACATGGATCATAGACCTACAAGTAAAATGCAAAACTCTAAAAATTCTCTAAGAAGACGTAAGAGAAAATCTAAGTGAAATTGGGTTTGGTGTTGAGTTTTTTGATAAAACATCAAAAGCATGATCCGTGAAAAAGAAACCCAGTAAGTTAGACTTTATGGAAATCAGAAGCTTCTGCTCTGCAAAAGACATTGTTAGAAACATGAAAAGACAAGTCACAGACTGGGAGAAAATATTTGCACAACAAATGGCTGATAATCTGTATCCAAAATATAAAAAGAACTCTTAAAACTCAACAATAAGAAAATAAACAATCTGGTTTTAAAATGAGCAAAAGAAATCTGAACAGACACCTCATCAAAGAAGATATATAGATGGTAAGTAAGTATATGAAAAGATGCTCCGCCTCATACACAGAGAATTGCAAATTAAAACAGCAAAGGTGTCCCATTATACACCTATTAGAATGGCTAAAATTCAAAAAACTGGCAACACAAACTGCTGGTGAAGATGTGGAACAGCAGAAACTCCCATTCATTGCTTGCAGGAGTGCAAAATGGTACAGCCACCTTGGAAGACAGTTTAGCAGTTTGTTACAAAGCTAAACCTAGTCTTAACATATGATCTGACAATTGTGCTGCTAGGTATTTACCCAATGGAGTTGAAAACTGTCCACACACATATATACACTACCAAATGTAAAATAGCTAGCTAGTGGGAAGCAGCTGCATAGCACAGGGAGATCAGCTCGGTGCTTTGTGACCACCTAGAGGGGTGGGATAGGGAGGGTGGGAGGGAGACACCAAAGGGAGGGGATGTATACGTATAGCTGATTCACTTTGTTATAAAGCAGAAACTAACACACCATTGTAAAGCAATTATACTCTAATAAAGATGTTAAAAAAAGAAAAAAAACTGTCCACACAAAAACCTGTACACAAAGTTGTATAGCAGTTTTATTCACAATTGCCAAAAATTGGAAGCAACGCAGATGTCCTTCAGTAGGTGTATTGATAAACTGTGGGACATTCATACAATGGATTGTTATTCAAGACACAAAAAGACATGGAGAGAACCGAAATGCAAATTATTAAGTGAAAGAAGCCAGTCTGAAAAGGCCACATACTGTATGATTCCAATTATATGATATTCTAAAAAAGGCAAAACTATGGGGACAGTAAAAATATCGGTGGTTTCCAGGGCCTCAGGGAGAGGGAGCATTGCGTACTGGGGGCTGGTTTAAAGCATATCGTACAGAACAGCACCCCAATCTCATACACTGTTGTCTCCTAGCTGTCCTGCGTCTGAGCCCTCAGCACAGCTTTTCCAGTGCTTGTCACGCCAGCTGCTTCTGGGTGATGGGCACGTGGAACGACCAGTGAATTCCACGTGAGTGTGAGCACTTTGCCACAGTTGCTCTGTAGTAAATCACGTCTTCTGAGCAGAAGCAATGTTGTCTGTGAAACCATGGCAATGGGTCAGACATTTCCAAAGTTCAAGCACAGTGGGTCTGGCAGAAGTGCTGTTGGCAGGATGGCAACCCTCCTGTGAGGACAAAGCACTGTTCGCACCAGGATGGGAAAGCCCAACGTAGTCAACTTTCCACCAGGTAGCTGACTGCTGCGGTATTTAGTATTGGCTGAAGCCACACGGAAGCCAGTGGGTTCTAGGGAGGTCATCCATGCTGTCCATACCCGCCACCTTTGGGGGAGATCCTGTTGGAGAAGGATAGAGAGTCACAAGCTGGACCATGGAATCCCCTGCTCCGAGACTTTCTCACTGGTCTCTGATGTTTTCACACTTCCAGGCTCTTGTGGCCGCCTCCCCTCCCGCTGTCACGTGGAGCCCGGCTCATCGTCGGGGCCACGCGAGGTACCCCGTGACCTTTCCAGCAGTGTTCGCAGTGTTCGCATTTTAACATCACTGTTTAAAGCGCTACTGAATGGGTGTGGCCCATTCCTCCGTGACCACAAAGCAGGGACCCTGGGAGCAGTTATTTGATTTGACTTCTTGTCTCTTGAGAATCACACCTGGGCAGCTGGCTTGCCGGCCAGGTGGACGTGGAAACCCCCGGGGGATTCACAGAGAAATGTTGGGGAAGCTTGATTTGCAGCAGTTCTTGGCAAATTTTATAGAATGAGCCAAAGAGCAACATGGCTCTGGAGTTAGAAAATCCTGGGTTCGAAGGCAGAATCTGCCAAGTCCTGGAAGGTATGACTTTGGGCAAGTTACAAACCCTCAGGGAGATTCAACTTCCTCTTCTGAAAATTAGGAACAAGAGTGACCCTCCCCGCCGGGGGGTGTTGTTAGGAAGTTGGATATGATAGTGCAGGTCAATCACAGTGAGAGTCCAATGGATGTCACCTGTGCTCCTTTGTCCCCGCACTGCCCAGGGACACATCGGACCCCGCCCGTCATCTGTGCGTCATCCCTGCACCTTGCCGAACTGCAGGATCGACAGTTATGGTTTTATTAAGGGGTCTCAGCACAGTGGGGGTGAGGCTGGGGGCTGCAGGATGAGTGGTGGGAGAGGGGAGATAGCTCTTGTCCCCAGAGGCTAGGCTCAGCCATCTTGGCTCTAGAAGGGGAAAAGTGGGTTAGTTTCAGTGGTTTGCTGGTGAAGGCTCTGCCTGTGACTGTTTTATTGCCCAGGTTCTCAGCCCTGGAAAGACCGCCAGAATGGCGTGGTTTGGGAAAATTGTGGACGTCCTGTGTTTGTCCTCTCGTCTCCAGCTAGTTTGTAAGTGCCTCGAAGGCAGGAACTGTTAGTTACGTTTCTCTGATTACCCTGTGTGGGGCATCATACGTGCGATCGTTTAATTTAATTCAGCAAATATTTGTTCACCCCATACTCTGCCCCAGGCACGGTGCCAGGCACTGGGGATTCAGCAATGAACATTTGCTGCCAGGAGGCTTGAGTGAGTTCCTGCAAACTAAGGGAAACCCCTGGGGGTACACCCAGAGGGGCGTCGGCGCTGATGTCTCTCAGCCACTAGGGGGCAGGAGAGGAGGTCCTTTTGCAGAGTCTGTACCACCCCCGAGGCATTGCCTGGAGTCTCAGAGACCAGGTTTAGCAAACCACCTAAGGCCCAAGAAGGCGGCAGGGGTGGGAACAGCCCTCCTTGCGATTGTTTCTGAGCAGTGAGCTTGGGGGTGGGTTTTGTTTTTTCCTTCTTCCCAAGGCATTCTGCAAGTTGGAAAATCACTCAGTCATGCTAATTGTGACAGTGTGAGACCTCCGTCAAATTACTGCAGAGCCTGTGCTCTGGGGAACACTGGTTTTTAAACTGAAAAACGTCTTCTTATACAATAACGAACATCTTTTACCAGCATAAAAATGCACCAGAGGGCTCCCAAGAAAGTGGCTTTTTCCCGTGGGTAGTTTTTTTCTTCTCCCCCATTCCCACGTCCCCACCCACTTTGGTCTAGAATAATTATGATACAACTGGATTACCCCTAGCTGATGGAGATGGTGGGGAAATCTGCTCAGTGTATGAGCCTGAGTTTCAGACTCTCCCAGTTTCTCAGTCCTTGGGTAATTGTGCTGGAATAGTTCATCACTTAATGGGTTTTGAGAAATAGTCACATTCTTTTATTTCATTCTCAATTTTCTCAACTTTTTACGTTTATTAACTTCTAAGCATGGTTGCGTAATGAATAGGAAACTCTTGAATCTCTGTGTTCCCTCTTTTGTTGCTTTAAGTTATTCTCATCAGTGGTGGACTGAACCCATGTCTGCCACTGGGGACCAGCTGGCAGGATGCAGGGGACCAACTGGTGTTTGGGATGGGGAAGTAGAGCTCTGAGGCCTGTGTGTACGAGCTCCAGAGGGTCAGAGAAAGAGTTAATCCAGTAGGTTTTATTCATGGCAGGCCACACAGTTAGTGTGACTGAACTTTCCCTGGAATTGCCTGCTCTGAGTGACCTGCTGCATTATTTTGGAATTATATCGTCCATGTTTGAGGGAAATAGCAAAGGGAATACATTTAATTGAAAACCAGCAATGATGAACTGTTCGGTCAACAAGACTTTATTGAGCATTTCCTAAAGTGCTGGTCGATGTCTGGATCCTGGGGAAATGCAGGCTGGCTAAGAGGATGTGGCCGTGCAGTTGGACCACATGGCTGTGAATCTTTGTTCTACTGCTTTCAGCTCGTGACCTCAGGCAGTTTGTGTCATCTCCTCGCCCCTCCCCTCCTCCCCGGTGACCACTGAGACTTAAGCTTTGTTTGTTGTCACTGCAGAACCGTAGCTGAAGCTAACACATAGTGAGCATCTCCTGTCCCCTGCCCTCCGCCTGTCTGCTGAGCCCTCCTCCACCAGGTCTCTCTGCTGCCCGGACCCCTGCCCCCCTAGTACCTCCAGTCCACCTCTGAGGGCCGGAGGGACCTTTGATCCACCCTGGCCTCCATCCTCACCTCTGTGCCTAGCCCGTGTCTCTTGTTGACCACAGGAGTCCCCGCAACCCCGGCAGAGACACCCAGATCACAGATGCCAAACTCAGAGGACAGAGGTCAGAGTTAGGTGATGTCCCGGAGAGCACTTTATACCTCATAGCCTCTGAACTGGAAACCAGGCTGTCCCAGAAAAGACAGGCTGAGCCAAACTCAGAGGACAGAGGTCAGAGTTAGGTGATGTCCCGGAGAGCACAGATGTCCCGGATAGCACATTATACCTCATAGCCTCTGAACTGGAAACCAGGCTGTCCCAGAAAAGACAGGCTTTCACTCTGTCCTATCATGTCAGGAAGCATGGTGACCACCCACGGCAGAGCAAGCCCAAGGTGAGGGCCGTTCGTTTTACAGCAACTGTCTCTCCGGACATTTTCAGACAGAAGAGGTCGCCTCAGGGTGTGTTCTGATAGACCGCTGGTCCCCAAGGTGCTCTGTGAAGGATGCTCTGTGGGCTGGGTTAGCTGGGGCCACACCGCGCAAGGCGTTCCTGTCGTGAGACTCGGCGTGAGCATCACTGCATCCAGGCTTCGAGATGTCCTGCAATAAAACAGCCCTCTAACCTGGTTTAATCAGACTTACTCAACCCTCGGCACATCTTCTTTTGTTCACGAACACCAGTAGGAACAAATAGGGAGATGACCAAATAGAGCGTTTATCCTTATTCGCACAACCTCTGACTTTCATAGCATCAATTGGAGCTAGACTGTAACAGGAGGTCTACATGGGTTGTTGGGAACAGTAGAGAAAGTATAATTCTTTAAGGTGGGCACTTTAAGTGATTTTCATAGTTTCACACTGTTGTCTCCTAATGATGATTCATAGGAAATAATGTAGCTAAATTTAGTACATACTAATAAAATGAAACTATTTTCCTTTTAAGATAAGAGTATCAAGGACTTTTCACTGGATAGGACAGGATGGTTTTGACATTGCACATAGTTATACCCCACTTTTCGCAAAAATGTCTTCTGAAAAAATGTATAAATCAACCTATTGAAAATAACATCTCGTGTCCTCATTGGCTTACATTATCAGTAATGCTTTCATCTCAGTTGATACAAGTCTGGTATTTATTTTTTCCATCTTTTATCCTCCTAATGTTTCACTCAGCTAATAACCGATAAGCTCCTAAATGCATAAAGAAACCTAGCAGTGAGTCTTTAAATAAGTGTTCACTCTCTATAGATACCTTTCGTAGATTTGGATACAGAGGCTTCTACACTGTAAACATTTCCTAAATATTTTCTAAGTGAATAAGTCAATTTTTTCTTTGGATTTTCTTAGTGCAGCATACACCCAAACATGGGGAATATTTGAGCAAAACCTAAGTTTGTGTCAGCTGTCGGAAATGTATTTCTTGGTTGGAAGTCACTTCCTATTTTTAGAAGAAGTGGGAGCACCTGTGGGCAGTGTGGATATAAAGGTTTACTAGGATTCTTCTAAAGAAGTTCTCCTGGAAAGCAGGTTCCAGTGGAAAATGGTGTTAGTGGTCAGGTGGGGGCATGAAAATGAAACATACCAAGATCCTGAAGAGAGCAGAACAGGAAAGAAGAGTGTGTTTCTCCCGAGACAGGCCGTGCGGTAACGTCCGCTTTGATTATTCTGTGCTTTGTGCCAGCTCTGCGTCACACTGCATCTCGCATCCCCTTTTGCGCTTGCCCAGTTCAGAAGCGTCTGGGTGGGTCTCGCTGCCCGTCAGCAGCTCTGCCTTCAGTGTCACGTGGCCCCTCGTAGACCTGCCCACCCCTGAGGTGGCCTTCCTGTCGGCTGTGGAGAAACCCGCCCCTTCATTTGGGCAGTGCTCCTCTTCACACGCTGTGGGGACAGAAGCGACGTCACCACTGCATGGCCATGGCCACTGGCCTGGGCAGTGCAGAGGCCATCTCCTGCCCTGCTCTGCCCCCCTCGCAGCCGGGCCGCCTCCTCCATCCTCCATCGCCTGAGGGAAAAGGAAGGCCTGGCTGACTCTGGGCAGTGGGACCCCCTCCCGCTCGGCCGTCCTCCTTAGCCCAGCATCCTTCTGGGAGATTGGAAAGAGGTCCAGGCCAGCCAGGTGCCATGTTTCACGGCAGCGGCTCACGTGGGGCACAATGTTCAGATCCAGGAGAGGCACCAGAAACATCAGCTGTTTACCTGGCTCAGGTATTTCTCCTTGGTGATGCCTGGAAGGACTCTTTTAGTTTATTCTTTACATTTTCCGTTGGGATATAACATACCTAACGTGCCTAAAGTGCATTTAGGAGTGTATCGGTCTATAAAACACTGCATGGGGTATTCTGTGCTAGTCAGCTCAGGCTGCCATAACAAAATACCGGAGACCGAGCGGCTTAAACGGCACACATACTTTCTGACAGTTCTGGGGACTGGAGGTCCAAGATCACGATGCCAGCAAGGTCCATGGCTGGTGAGAGCGCCCTCCTTGGGCTGCAGACAGCCACCTTCTTGCTGTGTCTCCACACAGCAGAGAGGAAGAATGAGCCTTAGGGGTCTCTTCTTACAGGAGCACTAATCCTATTATGTCAGAGCCCCACTCTTCTGACTCCATGGAACCTTAATTACCTCCATAAAGACCCCTTCTCCAATCCAGTCACGTGGGGATCAGGGCTTCAGTGTGTGAATTTCAGGGGGTGTGATTCACTCCATAGCACGTGCTGTACACACCCGCATAACCAGAACCCAGATCAAGATTCATGGCCCTCCTGGAGCCCTAGTATCCCTGGTTCCCCCTCCCAGTCAGTCATCCCCACAGGTAAACATTCTGACCTCCATCTCCATCAATTAGTTTTTCCTGTTTTGAATGTCGTATAAATGGAGTCACACCACACATATACTTTTGTGTCTGGAGTCTTTTCCTCAACACTATGTCTGTGAGCCACAACCCATGTGGCTGTGTGTATTCATAGTGGGTCCGTTTTTATTGCTGTGTAGCATTTCATTATATGAAGATGCCCCAGTGTACCCATTCTCCTATTGATGAAGCTGCTGTGGATACCCTTGTATATGTCTTTGGTTGGGTACATACTAACAGTGGAATCACTGGGCCATATATATATATATTTTGATTGGCACAGTAAGTGATTTACTATTCACAATAGCCCCATGAAGTTGGCATGGTTACCCCCATTTTACAGACGAGGAAACCGGGGTTTAGTGGAGACAGAGCCGAAGTCTTAATCCAGTACGGTTTGATTTCAGAGCCCAGACTCTCAGCTCTTACTATCCTCTTAGAGGATTTCCTCCATCGTGGTGTTTCAGTGCTGTGCCGTAACATAGTGCTATAGACAGACTGGCGTAAACAACAGAAATTTATTTTCTCACACTTCTGGAGGTTGGATGGCCAAGAGCAAGGTGTGGGTGGGTTTGGTTTCTCCTGAGGCCTCTCTTCTGGCTGGCAGATGGCAGCCTTTTTAGCTGTGTCCTCACATGGCTTTTTCTCTGAGGACACGCATCCCTGGGGACTCTCCTGTGTTCTAATTTCCTCTTCTTATAAGGACACAGTCAGGCTGGATGAGGGCTCACTCTAAGGGTCTCATTTTAACTTAATCACCTCTTTAAAGGCCTTATCTCAAATACAGTCACAGTCTGAGGTTAGGGCTTCAGTATATGAATTCTGGGGGGACAAAATTCAGTCCATAACAGGTGGCTTCTGTTTTCTTTTTTTTTCTTTATAAATTTATTTATTTATTCTGGGGGGACAAAATTCAGTCCATAACAGGTGGCTTCTGTTTTCTTTTTTTTTCTTTATAAATTTATTTATTTATTTATTGGCTGCATTGGGTCTTCATTGCTGCATGCAGGCTTTTTCTAGTTGCGGCGAGCGGGGGCTACTCTTCATTGCAGTGGGCAGGCTTCTCATTGCAGTGGCCTCTCTTGTTACAGCACGGGCTCTAGGCGCGCAGGCTCAGTATTTGTGGCTCGCAGGCTCTAGAGCACAGGCTCAGTAGTTGTGGCACACGGGCTTAGTTGCTCCGCAGCATGTGGGATCTTCCAGGACCAGGGCTCAAACCCATGTCCCCTGCATTGGCAGGCGGATTCTTAACCACTGCGCCACCAGGGAAGTCCCCCTGTTTTCTTTTTTAAAATATAGTTGATTTACAATATTACATTAGTTTCAGGTGTACAACAGTGATTCAATATTTTTACAGATTATACTCCATTTAAAGTTATTATAAAATATTGGCTATATTCCATGTGCTGTACAATATATCCTTGTAGCTTATTTATTTTATACATAGTCGTTTGTACCTCTTAATCCCTTACCCGTATTTTGCCCCTCCCCACTTCCCTCTCCCCACTGGTAACCACTCGTTTGTTATCTATATCTGTGAGTCTGTTTCTGTTTTACTATATACATTCATTTGTTTTATTTTTTTAGATTCCCCATATTAGTGACAACATACAGTATTTGTCTCTTTCTGCCTGACTTATTTCACTAAGCATAATACCCTCCAGGTCCATCCATGTTGCTGCAAATGGCAAAATTTCACTCTTTTTATGGCTGAGTAATAGTCCATTTTGTATGTAACCATATCTTTTTTATCCATCCATATGTTGATGGACACAGATTGCTATTGTAAACAATGCTTCTATGAACATTGGGGTGCATGTATCTTTTTCAATTAGTGTTTTCGTTTTCTTCAGGTATATACCCAGGAGTGGAATTGCTGGGTCGTATGGTAGTTCTAATTTTAGTTTTTCGAGGAACTTCCATACTGTTTTCCACAGTGACTGCAACAAATTACATTCCCATCAACAGTGTAGTAGGATTCCCTTTTCTCCACACCCTCACCAACATTTGTTATTTGTGTCTTTTTGATGATAAACATTCTGACAGGTGTGAGGTGGTGTCTCATTGTGGTTTTGATTTGCATTTCCCTGATGATTAGTGATGTTGAGCATCTTTTCATGTGCCCTTTGGCCGTCTGTATTTCTTCTCCGGAAAAATGTCTATTCAGATCTTCTGCCCTTTTTTTAATTCGGTTATTTTATTGAGTTATGTGAGCTGTTTATGTATTTTGGATATTAACCTCTTATCAGTCATATTTCCAAATTATTTTCTCCCATTCAGTAGGTTGTCTTTTCATTTTAGCAATGGTTTCCTTTGCTGTGCAAAAGCCTTTAAGTATAATTAGGGCACATTTGTTTATTTTTGCTTTTGTTTCCTTTGCCTGAGGTGACAGATCTGAAAAAAATATTACTTAACTTATGTCAAAGAGTGTTCTGCCTATGTTTTCTTCTAGGAGTTTGATGGTTTCCAGGCTTACACTTAGGTCATTAATCCATTTTAAGTTTACTTTTGTATATAGTATGAGAAAATATTCTAATTTAATTCTTTTACATGTAGCTGTCCAGTTTTCCCAGCACTACTCATTGAAGAGATTATCTTTTCTCCATGGTATATTCCTTTCTCCTTTGCTGTAGATTAATTGATCATAAGTGTGTGAGTTTATTTCTGGGCTCTCTTTTTTGTTCCATTGATCTATGTGTCTGCTTTTGTGCCACCTGACAAACCCCAGCACAGAGCAAAAGGCTTAACAGCATGGACCCCAGAGACATACCAGGGGGTTGCACGGCTTGATTTCATCATGTGGTAGCTCAGCGACCTTGGGAAAATTGCTCAGCCTTCTGTGCCCCGATTTCCTCATCTGTAAAATGGAGATACTAGTACTGCCCACCTGATAGTGAGTTATTATGCATTATTAATTTGTATTGTCTATCTCTACTCATTAGAATGTAAAATACCATGAGGGCGGGGGACTTTGTCTATTTTGCTCGCAGCTGTATTCTTAGTGCCTAAAATAATGCCTGGCACATAGTAGGTGCCCAGTTAATACATGTGGAATAAATGAATGAATGAGGAAAATATAAAGCAAGCAGTTCATTATCTGTTACTTTGCAAAGAAATGCCTATTTTTATGACTTTTTTATATTTAAAAGAACTCCAAGTAATAGAGCAGTTTTTTTCTAATGGAAATTCAAAACAATTCAGACGAATACACAATAAAAACAGTGAAAATTCTTTTCACATGCTCCTCCTCCTTCCTCCAGAGGTACACCCAGTTAAGTCTGCTTAGTATCCTCTTCAAGACTTTTTATTTAGTTACGTATATGTGTCTCAAATAAATATATGGTTTTGCTTTATTTTAGATATCAATAAATAGCAAAAGGCAGGAATTTGTAGTCTTTATGTAGTCAGATATATCAATCATTTTCTTCATGGCATTAGAGATTGTGTCTGGCCTAAGATCTTTATGACCCTTCTATTCTTGTTATTTAATAGCTATTTTTGCCTTGGGAGCTTTTAGAATTTTCCTCTTCATCTTTATAGGCCAGAAATTTACCAGTATAGGTCTAGATGTGATTTTAAAGTTATCATACTTATAAAGTTACCATGCTTACTTAGCATTTTCTTCAGTCTCAAGATGCATGCTTTTTTTCAGTGCAGATAAATACTCTATTCACATTTCTTTGATTATTTATTCCTTTCCATCTTCTCTGATCCTTCCTTCTGGAATTCCTATCAGAACTCCTCCTACATTTTTCCTACAGGTCTCTCGATCCAAGTTCACCCATATGTTTTGGCTACAGAGAATTTGATAAAGAGGAAAGATAGTAAATAAAAACACTCACTGGTCTGCTGCACGGCTTATCTGCTCACATAGAATAGCTTTTGCAGGGTGCATGTTATTCAAGAGAACAGTCATCTCTTTATCTCATAAAGACTTCGAGTCAGCTGGGGCCTCCTGGACCTTGAAATATTTAAAATTGCCTCGGACACCAAACCCATGGCTCGTTGATGTCCCAAGACCACCCCAAGATGTCTGTGGGTTCCCTGTATGCTCAAATTCTGGTGGCCTCCTTGGACTGGGGTCACTGCTTTGTTGCGTCAAGTATTTTCCTGCACGTGCTTGTCCAGGGGAGAAACTCAATCCCTGCTTCAGTTTAAAAGTCACCTTCACACAAAACACTGGAGGATGTTATTAAAGAGCTGGGGAGACGTTGCCTAATGGATCACACCACAAACAGTCTAATCGTGTCTTCATTCCTTTTCTTCAAAGTCCTTTCCAAACGCTCAGCTGCCTGGGGCTCCTCCGTGACTTGCCCGTCCTACAGCTTCACTGGATGCTCTCCCCGTCCTCCCTTCACTCCACACTCTTCCCCCCTGTTAAGCAGGTCACTCAGCTGCCTGCAGCTTCTGCTCCTATAAGAGCTTCACAATGCATTTCTACATCCAGGGCAGACAAAGAGTTTCCTCTGACAGCATCCATTCTCTTTAAAAGGCAGTGTGGGTCATAAGTAACAACATTTTGTTTTGTTTTACATGGCTAGAGATGCTGCCTGGTGATTTTAATTGAATGATTTTAGCATTTCAAAGATGGAAAGGAGTGGGCTTCCCTGGTGGCGCAGTGGTTGAGAGTCCGGAGCCTGTGCTCCTCAACGGGAGAGGCCACAACAGTGAGAGACCCGTGTACCGCAAAAAAAAAAAAAAAAAAAAGATGGAAAGGACCCTAACATTTTCTAGCAACACTAATGTAACAAATTACCCTTCTACGACTTGAGTCTGTTGTTTTAGAACCTCCCAATAAGTCCGTGTTTGACCTGTCATAGAGCACCACCATGCAAAGCTGACACACCTGGACAGTTTCACTGTTTGTATTCCACCTAAAATCCGGTTTCTTGTGGCTTCTAGTTTTCTCCCCAGAGAGGTAAAGTCAACAGTGATGAGGAGTAACTCTGGGAAGTGATGAAGAAACTCTGAGGTTCTCTAGTTGACTAGGAAGAGGGTGATGCGTCTCTTAGGAACTACATTTGGCTGCAAGTAATAGTGACTTTAAAAAGTAGAGACCTATTTGTCTCATGTGAGAGGAAGCCTAGAGGTTGGGCAGCCCGGATTAGTTCAGCATATTGAGACATCATCTGTGACCCAGGGTCCTTCTTCCTTTATGCTTTTCCTTCCTTAGTGTATGGCGCTGGTCCTTATAATGACAAGATGGCTGCCGCAGCTCCGGCCACCACTTGCTTGTATCTTATTAGCCAGTAGTGTTGGCATGACCACACGAAGCAGTGAGAGTTGCTAGGAGATTAAGTTTTTAGCTTTCTCAGATTCTAATGTAGAGGCAAGCAAAGGAGAAGGGGATAAATGGAATCTAGGTGAGCTAAGGCACAGGGTCTCCCACACATGGTGATGGCTTCCAGGAACAAGGGGACACAGGAGAAAGCACATGCTTCGGGGGGGAAGGCAGATTTGTTTGGGGGAAGATTGAACTTGAGCTGCTGGTAGGGTTATCCCAAAAGACTGGTGGTTGGGTCTGCTCCAGCCTGGCCCATTTTACTGTTCCTTAACATAAAAGTGGCATAGCTAGAAACTCTTGGGTCAGGCCTACCTATCTGTAAATGGTGCACAGGACACGGCCAGGAAGTCAAGAAAGAAATCAGGGCACAGGGCTTGCCAGTCAGAATTTTCATCTCCTTGACCTTCATGATTGTCAAACAATGCACACTTGACACATGACTGAAAATGTACCAACACGACTCATTTCGAGAGGTTTGGGGGACTACTGGCAAAAGGAAATGCATTTTTCACTTGGATTGTTGATACTTGGGGTATAAATGGAGCTACTCGTGGCCACTTGGCTGCTATATGGCAAGATGGTGTTAGGAGGATGGCCCTGCATCTACCTCGTGGCCAATGGACCCGACAAGATGGCATGTGGGGTGAGAAGGCAGATTCTTCTGGGCGCAGGTGGTGGCTGTGAGACTGGGCTGCCCATCCACAGACTAGAACACTTGGTTTTCCTAAAGCAGCAGTGCCAAAATAACAAGAACGAATAAGGTTTCCTTAGAAATTTTGTAATTTCTTACAACTGTTTAACCATTTTTACAGAAGGCAGATTCCATGCAAGATCTGAGGAAAAAAGAAAAGCGTGTAACAATAGATATTGCAGCATTGTTTTTAATAGCAAAACCTGGCAGAATGTAAAGAGCCAACAACAGTGAAACAGGTGAATTATGGCATGTCCATGTAACCTTTAAAAATTATGTGTCCGGGGCTTCCCTGGTGGCGCAGTGGTTGAGAGTCCTCCTGCCGATGCAGGGGACATGGGTTCGTGCCCCGGTCCGGGAGGATCCCACATGCCACGGAGCGGCTGGGCCTGTGAGCCATGGCCGCTGAGCCTGCGCGTCCAGAGCCTGTGCTCCGTAATGGGAGAGGCCACAACAGTGAGAGGTCTGCGTACCGCAAAAAAAATAAATAAATAAAAATAAAATGTGTTGGGCTTCCCTGATGGCGCAGTGGTTAAGAATCTGCCTGCCAATGCAGGGGACATGGGTTTGAGCCCTGGTCCAGGAAGATCCCACGTGCCGCGGAGCAGCTAAGCCTGTGCGCCACAACTACTGAGCCTGCGCTCTAGAGCCCGCGAACCACAACTACTGAAGCCCATGTGCCACAACTACCGAAGCCTGCATGCCTAGTGCCCATGCTCCACAACAAGAGAAGCCACTGCAATGAGAAACCCGTGCACCGCAACGAAGAGTAGCCCCTGCTCGCCGCAACTAGAGAAAGCCCACCCACAGCAACGAAGACCCAACACAGCCAAAAATAAATAAAATTAAAAAAATAAAAATTATGTGTCAAACAATGTTTAGTGACAGTGGAAAGTGCTCATGATATAATGTTGATACAAAAATTACATAAACAGTATTATTCTATTGCTATTTTTTTCTAAAAAGACAATTTGTAGATTTGAGAGATTAGCATGAAATACATCAACATGTAATGTTTTTCTCTGGATGGTGAGATTATGAATAATTTTAATTTTCTTCTTTATTCTCCCTATATTTTCCAGTGAGTTCCTACTATCATGATTATGGGAAAAAAATTATTATTTGTTTAAAAATAGGGAAAAAGAAGCACCATCTCTGGTCATCATTTCAAATCCATCCTTAACATTAAACTATATTTCCCTTTTCCCAGCACAGGGGGAGTTCTACTGTGAATTCGATTTGAGCCTATATCCAAGTTCATCTTCATTGCTGGACCATAGACTCCTTGAGGGTGGGGTCCCCACCTTGGTCTTTTCTGACCCTGTGCTGTCCTGTCTTGTACACCCTTAAAATCTGATACATATTTGTTGAGGTGAATTGCTGTGCGGAGTCCAGGCTGATATAATTAAGTGCCGTAGCAGGAAGAAAAATAAAGAGACAAAAAGATCCAAGAAGTCATCCTAGAGAAGGTTATCCCCGGCAGGACAGGACGGTGTTCTGCACCTCGTTTTGTTCATCTATGAAGTGGGCATAATGGTGGTACCCTCTTCATGGCGTGGACGTGAAGATTTCATGACTTAGCAGAGGTAAGGTCCCCGTGGAGGTGCCGGGCACACAGGAAGTATGCAGAGCATTTGTTCTTACTGTCAGAAGTGCTTGGTCAGAAGCTGTCAGTCAGCCCTGCGTGGGGACTGCCTCTCCTGTTCCGTGACGGTGAACCTGAGGCTGTGTTCGGGCGCCGTCCCCCTCCCCATGTTCTGCCTTTCACTGGCTCACTCACAAACTACTTTACCCGCCGGGATCATAAACCCCCTGAAATCGGAGATTTATTAAACTTTATATTCCCTTCGATACATTGCACCTGGCAGGTCCTAAATAAAGCCTATTTAATTAACTTTAGAATAATGTATTTACTTCTCCTCCCAGGTGCCTTAATTTTTCTTTTTAAATCACAGCATCCCTTAAACCTTAGTGTAAACATTCTCTGCTCTCTGCAAGCCAGTTCCTAGAGAAAGGCACACTCAGCTTCATGGCGAAGGGCAGGACTTGGGCAAATGAACGGGAGGTCATTTGTCCAGGCACACAGCCGGGCAACAGGAAAGACACACTTGAACCCAGGTCACCAGCTGGGATCCCCTCACCACCTCCTGCCAGGAGCTAACTTTCAGTGTAGAGAGGAAGGGACACAATTCTTGTTTCCTGTTTTCAGCCACCTGTGCGTGCACAGATCCCGGACACCCCATACATGCTCTCTCGAGTGAATATTTATTTATCATAAAATCCATTCATGGCCCCGGGCTGCTCAGTCACCCTTGCCCCAGTTCTCTGGCAGGTTCGCAGGGAATGGAAGCCCATTTTTGAATTATTCATTGGATGTTCTGGGTTCTGTTAGAGGTGACCTTTAGAGCATCAGTTGGGGAGAAGCCCTTGCTTCTCCCCAGGAGCTTTTTTGGTACCCAAACTCCACCTACTTAATATAGATCTCAGTATAGATCACCACCACAAGGTATTCATGAAGCACAGGGTCAGCCCCAAACTGGAATTCCATCTGTCCCACTCGGTGGCCTTTTTACATTAGGCAACCTCATTCATTTGCTCTGTTGGAATGTTTTCCTCCAGCGGGTGGCGGGAGTGGGGGTGGGGGGAGCGGGGGGAGAAGTCAGCCTGCTGTGACTTGCTTTCTCCCCTCCAGGAGCAAGGTGAGAATTCACATGTAGATGATCATTTTTCGAGCATAAAGGTGAATGGGCAATAACCATTGGCTCTGTTGATTGAGAAGCCTCTGGAGAATGCTTCATGTTTAATCTGCTAATAAAAGTTCCACTTTTTTCTTTTTTTTTTTTTGCGTTACGCGGGCCTCTCACTGCTGTGACCTCTCACGTTGTGGAGCACAGGCTCCGGACGCACAGGCTCAGCGGCCATGGCTCACGGGGCCAGCGGCTCCGCGGCACGTGGAATCTTCCCATACCGGGGCACGAACCCGCTTCCCCTGCATCGGCAGGCGGACTCTCAGCCACTGCGCCACCAGGGAAGCCCAAAGTTCCACGTTTGATTGTTCGATCGTGGGTTGCTCGTCATTTCATGACGGTATTGGAGCATATGCCTTGCTGGCGCGTGACTAACAGGCTGAATTGCCTGCCACTGGATGTCACAAATAATGTTGCTATTCAGAAGACGAGGGATGCTACCAGCAGGGCTCAGAAGTGATTTTTTAAAAATTAAAAACCTTATTTATGTTTCCTCCAGAATATTACAGGCCCCTCCAGGAGGAGATACAATGCTCTCTGTTTAGCTGGTGAGGCAGAGGAAACAAAAACCACATTATGTGTAACATCCCTGGAGCCAAATTACAATATTTACTCCCACATTGTAACTTGACGTGCAAAATTATCTATGCTTAGAAAAGAAAATGGAAGAAAAGGTTCAATGAACACCCACCTGGCTGTGGTGAATAATGTTCCAGCAGAGGTAAAAGTTGAGGAGGAGGATGTAGGGGGAAGGAAGAAGCGTGGTCTTGAGCATCCTCAGGCGAGGAATGAGGAGAGTTGCCTGGAGCTGAAGAATCTCTCTTTCCGTCCCACCAGGGGTGGGACGTCCTTGAGCAGTCGTGTCATTGTCCCCCCCCCCCCCCCCGCCCCGCCATGAACCACCAACAGTATCCTGAGTGCTGCTCTACCAAAGATCAGGATGTAACAGCTCCAAGGCAGCAAGGCAAGCTCTGGGAGCACCTAGAGTCCCCCAGCAAAGGAAGAAGGAAGACCCCATTGTGGCCTTTATGACCGGCTCCAGTTGGACCGACTGCACACATGATGTGGTGGTCTGCTCACATCCCTTGGCATCCGGCACCGATGCCTCTCTCGTGGTAGACCGACCGCCCTACCCTCATGTCAAGGGCACGTGGAGACCCAGAAGTCGTTGACCAATGATTGATGGGTGTGGAAGTCTAGACACTCTAGCTCTCCTGTCTTGCCCTCTCTGCCTCCACCCCCATGATTCGGGCAACTCTGCTGCCTCCCCTGACCCCCCATGGAGGGAGTCAGAGCCCTTTCATGGGACTCAGCTGATGCTGCACACTAGTCCCACCTTTCCATTCCCCTGCTAGGTTTTCCCGGAACGTTTCCTAGGAAACGGTTCACTTGAACCCCTGAGCCATGGATGATGGGCTTGGGAAGCATTCCCACGCGTCTCCGAACAGGAGCCTCGGCTGATTGGAGCAAGGATGAGGGTCTGACCCAGAGCAGCCTGTCAGTAGAATAGCTGACCCAGGGAGCCTGCCTAACAGGACTGGTCCTGGATGTCAGCTGGTCACCCCCCTCATTGTCACCTGCCCTTGCTCAGTTCACACTGGAGACAACACAACGGGTTGTTAACCCCAGGAAGAGCAGAAGCAGCAACGGAGAGCAGTGTCTCACCAAAACGGCGAAACCTTAGACCAGTGGCTACTGGTCAGTGGGGCCATGGGACCACCTCCCAGTGTTTGAGCTCGTTTTACCCTGAATGGCCTCGTTCCTGCGTGTCCTCCAGTCTGCTGAGGGCTGGCTGTGGGGAGTCTGAAATTACTGTGTGCTTTTTTCTTCCTTGTATATAATCCTCTTCTCCACCCCCTCCCCCTGACTAACACGACCATGTCCCTTGCAAACTGAAAAAGCTTAACAAGTACAAAGAAGAATAGGGGAGGGGCTTCCCTGGTGGCGCAGTGGTTGAGAGTCCGCCTGCCGATGCCGGGGACACAGGTTCGAGGCCCGCGTACTGCAAAAAAATAAATAAATAAACAAAAAATAAAAAAGAATAGGGGAAAAAAACCCCACTCATCATTCTAGGAATCAGAAATAGTACTACAGTCCCTATTAAGCTTTTTTAAAACTTATATACCTAAGTGTATATAGTTTACAAAGTTAGGGCTGTATATCACATAACATGAGCATTTTCTCATGACCTAGAATATTCTTTATGTACATCCCTGACATACTACATAATATTTCATCACAGGATGAACCATAATTTATTAAACCAATCCTCTGACGGACACTTACGTAGCTTCCAAATGTTTACTAATATAAGTATTGTGGTGATGTCCATCCTTATACATAAATCTTAATGTCCAACTCTGAACGGTAAAATTACCTGCTCAGGAGGCGCGCCTGTCCTGCAAGACCTCATATGGCTGAGTCTGTGGTTCCCACGTTGAGTTGCTTGCTGGGGGCCCCTGGGGACCTTCAGAAAGTGCCAAGACCGGGCCTCCTGCAGAGATGGTGACTTGAGTAGTCTCGGGGGTGGTCAGGGCTTGGCATTTTATGATTGTTAAGGAGAGTCTCAGCTGGTACTATTATAGGTGGGACTCACTGTGCTACCCAGTTTTGAAGGCTGTTTAGCTTTGGTGAGGAGAGACTTTGCTCATAGGAGACCTGCTGTGTCGGGGGAAGGAGGCACCAAGTCTTGGGGCGTCTCCTTTGTTTCAGACCCAGCGCTCTTGGCCGAGGCTGGTGGCTGACTCTATGGCACCAGAGGCCAGGGAGCATCAGATGTTGCCTTCCTCTGCCCCTCACTGCATCCCCTTGCCTGATCTCATCCCTCTGCTATGCCAGCCTCCCTGCAAGTCAGGGGCTACCCGTGGTCCTGCCGTGCCAATGGCCATGCAGCAGAAGTTGATCTTGCCTCACAGAGACTGTACGAGGGACGGCAGGAGGCTGCTTGAGCACTTGCCTCTTGGAACTGGCTGTGGCCCCCTTGGCTGATACCCAGTCCCTCCAGCTGCCCAGGAGGAACGGGAATGACATTACGGCCTGGGTGTTCTGTTACACTCTCCCCATGTCCCGAGCTTTCCCATCGATTTTAAACCTTGTGTCCGACTCTGATGCTGAGGTAGCTAAGGGGGAGTTTCTGAACACCTGCAGTCAACCTGCCTCTTCACTCTCAGGTCTGGTGCCTCAGGTAGATGCCTGGAGAAGCTGGGGACAGGCTGGCCATCTGTCTGTCTGTCTGTCTCTCCATAGCTAGCTTGGGCTTCCTCACAGCATGGTGGTCTCAGGGTACTTAGAATTTACCATCTTGGCTGGCTTCCCCCAGAGCATGTGTTCTAACCTGGGTAGAAGCTGTGAGGCTTTTTATGACCAAGCTGTGGAATTCACAGAGTCTCACTCCCACCACATTCTATTGGTCAAAAAGTGAGGCTCAGGGCCATTCCAGATTTAAGGGTGGGGATACACAAGCATATGAATGCCACAGAATGGGGGTCACTGGGGAGCCATCTTTGGAGAGGACTCACCACAGCAACTCCGTGGGGTTGGGTGGGGCTGTTAGAGGCGTCAGGAGAAGGTGATAGCATTCATGTCTTTCTCCTTTCCTCTCTCTTTTCCTGCTCACCTAGCCTTCGTTTGCCCAGCAAATTCTATCACATACACATTCACTCAGAGAGTGGTCGTAGGAAAGCAGAAAGCAAGAGTGACCTTACCCAAAAATCAAGTGAGGGACCTCCTCTGGGCTGAAATCCAGTGCTTTTCTGTACCGTTTTCCCCTAAACTTGATCCACTAGCTCCCTGATGTCTTATGTCAGGAGTTAAGGCTGAAGTCTCTGAGACCTGACATACCTAAGAGCACAGAATTACTGCATCCTTCTACCAGGCTCCTCTACAAGCCCACAAGGCTACTGAGAAAACTACAGCTGTCCCTTGGGACCCAAGGGAGATTGGCTCTAGGACCGCTGTGGGCACCAAAATCCACAGGTGCTCAAGTCCCTTATATAAAATGGCATGGTATCTGCATATAACCAATGCACACCCTCCTGTACACTTTAAATCATCTCTAGATTACTTGTAAGACCTAATACAGTGGAAATACTATGTAAATAGTTGCTGGAATCTGACAAATTCAAGTTTTGCTTTTGGAAATTTCTGGATTTATTTTCCCAAATATTTTTCATCTGCAGATTGTTGAATCACAAATGCAGAGCCCATGGATAGGGAGGGTTGACTGTATATCCAAGGGAAGTAGACATGGTGGAATCCAGTGATCACTTTATGAATGGTAGTTTGAGGCAAAACTACGACCTCTGAATTACCCCGGTGGGCAGGTGGCAGCTGCATTGTTTACGAGGAGCACACTTTTTTTTCAGGAGTACAAACATCACTTAGAGCTCAACGCCCCCCCCCCCCCCCGCCCCCGCCACAACTCTATCCATTCCCAATAAGAGGCACTTCAGTCTCTTCAATGAAACCAGAAGAAAGACCTGGATCTATTTCAAACCTCTGAGTAAAATTCTGTGTGTGATGCTTCCTGTCACAGAGGTCACTGTTGACCTTGAGTGTGGGGACTGGTCGGTACCCCTCCACTGGACAGCTCTAGGGGACACCTTGGACCTTGAGGAGCTCAAATCTCAGGTCACCATCTGCAAACGTGGCCCTTAAATCTGAGGTTTGGTGAACTTGCCACGCAACTCTAATTCAAATTTGAATCACAAATCCAGATTTTAAAAATCACAGTGCCGGGACTTTCCTGGTGGTCCAGTGGTAAAGAATCTGCCTTACAGTGCAGGGGACACAGTTTAATCCCTGGTCAGGGAACTAAGATCTCACATGCCGTGGGGCAGCTAAGCCTGCGTGCCACAACTACTGAGCTTGTGCACCTCAACTAGAGAGCCCGAGTGCCACAAGCTACAGAGCCCACGCACCCTGGAACCCGCAGGCCACAACTAGAAAGAAGCCTGTGCACCACAACAAAAGATCTGGCATGCCGCAACTAAGACCCAACGCAGCCAAAAATAAATAAAATAAATAAATAATAAAAAATCTTAAAAAAAAAAAATCACAGTGCCAAGCACATAGCCTGGGTGACAGCAGGTGCTCAAAAAATACTTGTTGAATGAACGAATGATCAAAGAGATACAAAGCAATTTGCCCAGGGTCACACAGTGAATTAGCCAAGTGGTCCCTTCCTCCTCTCTCTGTCCCCTGGAGGTACTTATTTTGAGGATATCATTCTCGTGGTGCTGACTTCTCTCTTCCTTGCATAGTAAGTGTCTGTGCAGACGCCTTGTCTTTCTGGTTGGACATAAGCTCCTCCAGGGCAGGCATTTGCCGTATCCCCCTCTGCCCCACTTGGGGAGCCCAGCTGAGGGCCCTGCACATGGTAAGAAGTCCACAATGTGTGTCCCTCCAACGCTGTAGGCTCTGGGTCTTTGAGTCGGTGTATAGGGCTTCGGGTGGCTTCCCCTATTGTGTGACTGTAAGTTTTTTGGTCACTTTTTGCTCTGGGTGTCTTCTAATTTGTGGCTTCAAAATTGCGAAAGGCAAGAAATCAAACACCAAAACTGAGTGAGTGAGCACACACACGCATGCGCACACACAGAATCAATTCTTGTTATCTGTGGTTGTTGTGTTCTACAAAGTTGCCATGAACACTGAATTAGCCAATGCTAAGCCATTGCTCCTGGAGGAAGTATAGGGCTGGGTTCCCACAGAACAATCCAGAACGTGGGGTGGGCAGTCTGGGTGCTGACAAGGTGGTCCAAACTTGGTCTATCACTAGGACTTTGTGAGCCAGCAGATAAGTTGGTTTGACTCAATGTTTAGTCACTTCCATGTAAACAAGTCCTGATTAATTTATCCACTTAATAAAAAATGCCTCTTACTGTACTCTAAAAATGAAATACAAGCAATATTGCTTTTCTGTAATGACAGGAAACTCTCTGCCTGATGAGGCATCTTACAAAGATTGCTCTTATGCAAACAGGCATACAGAAACACATACTGAGCTCCAGGTGTGTATCAGGCAGCGGAGTAGGCTTTGGAGATGACAAAATGAATACGTCATCTTCAACCTTCAAAGATTTCATGATTTCAACTTCTTTCAACTTCTAAGACATTGTTTCTGATAATTTACAAGGGAAAAATAATTTTCTTCTCGCTGCTTGTTTTACTTAGCTATTATTATAATAGCTCTGCATAAAAAAACAACCATAGAGAGGTTACCAAAGGGGAAAAAGGGGGATAAATTAGGAGTTTGGGATTAACATATATACACTACTATATATAAAATAGATAACCAACAAGGACCTACTGTATAGCACAGGAAACTATACTCAATATTTTGTGATAACCTAGAAGGGAAAAGAATCTGAAAAAAATAGATACATACGTATGTATAACTGAACCGCTTTGCTGTACACCTGAAACTAACACAACATTGAAGACCAACTATACTTCAATAAAAAAATAAAACAAACAAAGAAACAACCACAGAGTCTTGGAGACATATAACAGCGACGTGCACATGAGTTGGAGTGGCTCTGAGGATCCCAGCTGGGCTGACTTTCAAGTCTGGTGTCGACTGGGGTTTGGCTGATCTAGACTGGACTTGGCTGGGCAGCTCTGCTTCTTACCGGTGGGCTGGGATGCCTCAGCATCGAGCTACAACGGTTGGGGTCTCTGTTCGACATCTTTTTCATACTCCTTAGACCAGTGGGCTAGCCAGGCACGTTCTTCTCATGGTGATAGCTGAAGCCTCCTAAGGCAGAGGCTCACTTCTGCCTTTTCTGGTGGTCATAGCAAGTCACACGGACAAGCCCAAAGTCAAGGTGGCAGGGGGCTAGCCAGGCACGTTCTTCTCATGGTGATAGCTGAAGCCTCCTAAGGCACAGGCTCACTTCTGCCTTTTCTGGTGGTCATAGCAAGTCACACGGACAAGCCCAAAGTCAGGGTGGCAGGGAAATAATCTTCCTCTTTAGTGGGAGAGATTGCCAAGGCATACAGCAAAGGACATGAACATAGAGAGGGGGTAGAATTGGAGCCAGTAATGCAATCTGCTACACCCATTCATTGGTCTTAGATCTGCCTTCTAGAAATCCACTCGAACTTATGAGAGAGAATTGTTTAAAGGTGGCTTCTTCTGCTGCTTTGGGGTTGTTCCTCAGATGAACTTGGAGATCTTGTATGGCTCTCTCCTTTCTGGGTCTCACTTTCTTCAAATGGGGAGACTGGCAGAAGCTATCTGGCTGTGAAAGGGCCCAGAAAACTGTCCCTGGTACCTTCGTGATGTGCTCTCATCATGACCTCTCTTGAGGCAGTGCTCTCCAAGTTGCACTCTGCAAATCGCTAATTCCAGAGAAGGCAACATTAATGGCAATGCGTTAGATAGGAGGTTATCTTGAATTTGTGTACTTGCTTCCAAAAGCACCCTGAGAAATGTTTGCATCAGACTAATTTTGCCCATTCCTTTGGTAGGACTGTGTTCTGGTAATAGGATTGGACAGGCTACATTATTTTCTTTTCTGCTTTGCTAGAGAGAGATTGATTTTCTCCAAGTGAAGTATGAGGCAGCCCTTCCATTAAACAAACGAAACTGCTTAGGTTAGGTAGGCTACAAGAAGGAGCAGTGGTGTGTCGATCAACGTTTAACAGCCAGCTCTCTGGAAGAAAATGCCCCGACTTGCAGCGTTTGCAATTTCTGGGGTATAAACATTCCCACTATGGCTGATTTCAAGCTGCCAACGTGGTGATGTCTCTGAACACAGCCTTGGGAGGAGCTACGCCTGAATGGGTCCGCTCTGCCACCCACTGTGCTGTTGCGGTGGAAAAATGGATTCATTTCCTGGGTGTTCTTAGGGAAAGAGGAGGTGGCTTTTGTGTTCTCTAGATGGTCTTCGAAGTGAAAGTCAGGACTAAATGGATGAGGATGAATCTAGAATGCTGACAAAGGGCTTTCTCTGGGATGGGGCTGTATAAAAGTGATAATAACATTGGCTACTTCTTTCCTGGTGCCTACATGCCGGGCACTTTTTTCAAGACTTAGCATGCATTGACACAATAACTCCTAACCACAACTCTGTGAGACAGGTTCTCCTGGAGAATCTGAGACACAAAGAGTGAAATTGTATGCCTCAGGCCACACTCATTAAGTCGAGACTGAGATTAGAGCCCAGAGTGCCTGTCTGAGTCATGAAGTTTTCTCAGAAGCTGGGGAGGTGAATGCTGGGACCCATCGCTCTGCTTGCATGGCTCCCTCCAGCCAGTTGCCCTGGTCCACCTTCTTCATTAGGCAAATGAACACTTCCCCTGCAAGATGCAGGAATAAGAACTGCCTTCTCCAAGTATGAGTGTGTGTGTGTCTGCCTGCCTGAGCTGTGACTCATGTCTGTGGCCTAATCATAGGCTACATCCAGTAATGGGCAAACAGGACTTGTACTAGCTCACTAAGCCATTATTAAAAATTAAATTGTGTAAACTTACAATTAAATATACTATGTTTCTACTCATTACTTCCCAATTATTTTGCTATTATCAATACTCTTGGGGTTATTTACGTCTGTTGACCCATACGGTGGAAATACCCATTTCGTGTGGCTACTGTCACCTTTTCTCAACACCACATTCGGTGACGTGACACTGGTATCTTGAAGTCATTCATGGTGGGAATATTTACACCATGGAAATAAGCAAAACAGGGTTTGGTTTGCTGTTAGGGATTGGCTAGACTTAAGAAAGTGATGGAGAAAAGATTAATAAGGCAGATTACACTTAAAGGTGTACCATGTCTGTAATTGGTACACTGTGAACAGCACAAAACTTCAAAAGCCATTTTTTCCAATATTTGAAAACTATTATTCATTCCAGCAAAGAAGTTGCTCACATCACTGATGAGCAAGTGGCATTCCAACATGTAGTTCTGTCTTATTATTAATGTGAACAGAAATATCCCCCAGCATTCGTAATAGAACCATACTCACTTGTCAGTTGCAACCACACGTTGTCCACAGATACAAGAATTAGACAAAAATCAATGAAAGAAACTTTCATTTTTTGCCAAGATGGAGGAACAGGGAGCAGGTTTACCCTCCCGCCTGAAACATTTTTTTAAAATGGACAGAATATATGAAAAGTGGTGTCAAGACATCTGTCACCAAGAAATGAAGGATAGTGAGAGACAGGAAACCAGGTGAGATCCATGGTTACCCCAGCTTACAGTCTGGAGAGAATATCACAGCAGCTAAACAGAGGAGGGGTCCATTGGAGAGGTAGGGGGCAGACAGAACCTGGTGGGCTCCCTGAGTTGGGGAGATGGAGCCGGAAGTCTGGAAGTGCCATGATGGCCAAGAGAAGAGAGAGCGGCTCAGCGGGAACACTCCAGGGATGTTCAGAGTGTGTCCTTCCAGTATTCAGGGGACTACTGATCAGCACGATAGCTGTGCATTACCTGATGTTACCTGCCTCAGGTTAAAGCCTGCAGGGTTATGCATAAATAATTGTTACAGACTCTCTCTACAATGGAATAATGGGCAAAAATAGACAAGTGTAGTTTGAGATTGGATGCCTCCTTACACACTGCCGAAAAAATGGTAGATTAGATTTATGTATCAGTAGACACCCTTTAGAGTAATTCAGCTGGACAATGAAAAAGCCAGACTTGATTTATCTACAGCACACCTGGGATGCGGTATCATTAAAGGAGAGAGGTAGAAGGGCATGCAGTGCTTCACAATGTGTCATCAGCTGACCGAAATCTTTCACCTAAACATCCAAGATGCAGATGTGGGTGTCACAAACAGACGTGGATGTCAGCCTGGGTCAGGGAGCTGGAGCCGAGGTTGCTATGCCTCTGGATTCGGAGTCGTGGACAAGCTGTCAGCATCATTATGTCTCCGTGGTACTCACTTAAAAGCATTTGTTGAGACTTTCAGTGATGAAGTTAGTGCTCTAACCATCATGCTAGACGGCAGGGTGGTATGACAGATGCGGACATGTCCACTCAGGTTGGGAGCTCAGAGCCCCAGTGCTGAAGCCTCTGAGCATGGGAGGGGGAAAGCTGGCTTTTGTTTTTTCCCTGGAGTGTCACCCTGAGTTCCTGGCTGCTAGAAATTATGGTTATATCATGCCTTTAAATTCCAGTCATCAAATTTGTGTGTAAGGCCACAGAGACACACAGAGACTGTAAATCCTACTGCTACTGAAACCATCTTTTTTCTGGACTGTTGGTCAACCTGCCTTTCCAGACATATCTCACTTAATAGGGCCTGGGGGTTACTTCAGATGAAAATGCAGGCTCAGAGGTAAAGGCATTTCCCAAGATCTCCCCAAATCTCTCAGTGATGCCTTACTCCAAAACTTGCATTTTTAAACCCTCATGTTACATGACGGTTCTTAAGGAACAATAGTATAAACCATTATTATTTGTATAGTGTTTTACTGTTTTAACATTTACATCATTTGATTTAACCATGTGCACACTCAAAACCATCCCGTCGCATGGGTATCTTTAACCCCATTGTAGAGGTGAGGAAACTGAGCTTCAGGCAGGTTGTGTGTTTTGTCCATTTGGGGGCTTGCAGGATGTGGCAGAGCGGGAATCAAAACTCTGGTGTTTCTGCACTAAATCGTATTATCTTCCCACTCTACCACAAGAAGACGAGACTGTTCTTATATGAAAGAGCAGACTGAGTTTGGTGTGGTTTATTCAGAATATTAGAATACAAAATTGTTCTTGGAAGCCAATGGGAAGAGGTTATTTCAAACTTTTTGCAACATGTGCAGCACTTCAATGAGTCATTTAAAAAGGACCCTGATCTTACACCATACACAAAAATCAACTCAAAATGGATTTAAAGACTTAAATGTAAGTCCTAAAACTGTAATACTCCTAGAAGAAACCATAGGGGAAAAACTTCTTGACACTGGTCTTGGCAATGATTTCATGAATACGACACCAAAAGCACTGACAACAAAAACAAAAATAAACAAGTGGGACTACATCAAACTAAAAAGCTTCTGTACGGCAAAGGAAATAATCAAGGGTGAAAAGGCAGCCTACAATATGGGAGAAAATATTTGCAAACTATATATCTCATAATGGGTTATATCCAAAATATATTTAAAAACTTATACAACTCAATAACAAAAAAACCTAATAACCTGATTAAAATCTGGATAAGGGCTTTAATAGACGTTTCTCCAAAGAGGACATACAAATGGCCAACAAGTATAGGCAAAGATGCTCAACACCACGAATCCTCAGAGAAATGAAAATGAAAACCACCAATGAGAGATCATCTCACACCTGTCAGGATGGCTACTATCAAAAAACCAGAAGACAACAAATGCTGGTGAAGGTGTGGAGAAACTGTAACTCTTGAACACCATTGGTAAGGATGCAAAATGGTGCAAGTACTATGGAAACAGTATGGATGTTCCTCAGACAATCAAAAATAGAACTCCATATGATTCAGTAATCGCACTTCTGAGTACTTACCCATAAGAATTGAAATGAGGATCTTAAAGAGATTCAGGCATTCTTTATTTTATTGAGTTTTGGAGATATTGCATTTTTTTTTTTACAAATTGATGGTTTGTGGAAACCTTGCTTCAAGCAAGTCTATCTGCATAATTTTCCCAACAGCATTATTTTTAAATTAAGGTATGTACATTTTGTCTTTACACATAATGCTATTGCACTTGATAGACTACAGTGTAGTGTAAGCGTAATTTTTTTTACATCTTTATTGGAGTATAATTGCTTTACAATGGTGTGTTAGTTTCTGCTTTATAACAAAGTGAATCAGTTATACATATACATATATTCCCATATCTCTTCCCTCTTGCGTCTCCCTCCCTCCCTCCCTCCCTATCCCACCCCTCCAGGCGGTCACAAATCACTGAGCTGATCTCCCTGTGCTATGCGGTTGCTTCCCACTAGCTATCTACCTTACGTTTGGTAGTGTATATATGTCCATGCCTCTCTCTCGCTTTGTCACAGCTTACCCTTCCCCCTCCCCATATCCTCAAGTCCATTCTCTAGTAGGTCTGTATCTTTATTCCTGTCTTACCCCTAGGTTTTTCATGACATTTTTTTCCTTAAATTCCATATATATGTGTTAGCATACGGTATTTATCTCTCTCTTTCTGTCTTACTTCATTCTGTATGACAAGACTCTAGGTCTATCCACCTCATTACAAATAGCTCAATTTCGTTTCTTTTTATGGCTGAGTAATATTCCATTGTATATATGTGCCACATCTTCTTTATCCATTCATTTGATGATGGACACTTAGGTTGTTTCCATCTCCGGGCTATTGCAAATAGA
Source organism: Stenella coeruleoalba (assembly GCF_951394435.1). Taxonomy (NCBI): domain Eukaryota; kingdom Metazoa; phylum Chordata; class Mammalia; order Artiodactyla; family Delphinidae; genus Stenella; species Stenella coeruleoalba. Next base: position 47,390,380 of record NC_137161.1, on the reverse strand, counting down.
GCTGCAATGAACATTTTGGTACATGACTCTTTTGAATTATGTTTTTCTCAGGTTATATGCCCAGTAGTGGGACTGCTGGGTCATATGGTAGTTCTATTTGTAGTTTTTAAGGAACCTCCATACTGTTCCCCACAGTGGCTGTATCAATTTACATTCCCACCAGCAGTGCAAGAGGGTTCCCTTTTCTCCACACCCTCTCCAGCATTTATTGTTTCCAGATTTTTTGATGATGGCCATTCTGACTGGGGTGAGCTGATATCTCATTGTAGTTTTGATTTGGATTTCTCTAATGATTAATGATGTTGAGCATTCTTTCATATGTTTGTTGGCAGTCTGTATATCTTCTTTGGAGAAATGTCTATTTAGGTCTTCTGCCCATTTTTGGATTGGGTTGTTTGGTTTTTTGTTATTGAGCTGCATGAGCTGCTTGTAAATTGTGGAGATTAATCCTTTGTCAGTTGCTTCATTTGCAAATATTTTCTCCCATTCTGAGGGTTGTCTTTTGGTCTTGTTTATGGTTTCCTTTGCTGTGCAAAAGCTTTGAAGTTTCATTAGGTCCCATTTGTTTATTTTTGTTTTTATTTCCATTTCTCTAGGAGGTGGGTCAAAAAGGATCTTGCTGTGATTTAGGTCATAGAGTGTTCCGCCTATGTTTTCCTCTAAGAGTTTGATAGTCTCTGGCCTTACATTTAGGTCTTTAATCCATTTTGAGCTTATTTTTCTGTGTGGTGTTAGGGAGTGATCTAATCTCATACTTTTACATGTACCTGTCCAGTTTTCCCAGCACCACTTATTGAAGAGGCTGTCCTTTCTCCACTGTACATTCCTGCCTCCTTTATCAAAGATAAGGTGACCATATGTGCATGGGATTATCTCTGGCCTTTCTATCCTGTTCCATTGATCTATCTTTCTGTTTTTGTGCCAGTACCATAGTGTCTTGATTACTGTAGCTTTGTAGTATAGTCTGAAGTCAGGGAGTCTGATTCCTCCAGCTCCGTTTTTCGTTCTCAAGATTGCTTTGGCTATTCGGGGTCTTTTGTGTTTCCATACAAATTGTGAAAGTTTTTGTTCTAGTTCTGTGAAAAATGCCAGTGGTAGTTTGATAGGGATTGCATTGAATCTGTAGATTGCTTTGGGTAGTAGAGTCATTTTCACAATGTTGATTCTTCCAATCCAAGAACATGGTGTATCTCTCCATCTATTTGTATCATCTTTAATTTCTTTCATCAGTGTCTTATAATTTTCTGCATACAGGTCTTTTGTCTCCTTAGGTAGGTTTATTCCTAGATATTTTGTTCTTTTTGTTGCAATGGTAAATGGGAGTGTTTCCTTGATTTCACTTTCAGATTTTTCATCATTAGTATATAGGAATGCCAGAGATTTCTGTGCATTAATTTTGTATCCTGCTACTTTACCAAATTCATTGATTAGCTCTAGTAGTTATCTGGCAGCATCTTTAGGATTCTCTATGTATAGTATCATGTCATCTGCAAACAGTGACAGCTTTACTTCTTCTTTTCTGATTTGGATTCCTTTTATTTCATTTTCTTCTCTGATTGCTGTGGCTAAAACTTCCAAAACTATGTTGAAATAGAGTGGTGAGAGTGGGCGACCTTGTCTTGTTCCTGATTTTAGTGGAAATGCTTTCAGTTTTTCACCATTGAGGACGATGTTGGCTGTGGGTTTGTGATATATGGCCTTTATTATGTTGAGGAAAGTTCCCTCTATGCCTACTTCCTGCCGGGTTTTTATCATAAATGGGTGTTGAATTTTGTCGAAAGCTTTCTCTGCATCTATTGAGATGATCATATGGTTTTTCTCCTTCAATTTGTTAATATGGTGTATCACGTTGATTGATTTGCGTATATTGAAGAATCCTTGCATTCCTGGAATAAACCCTACTTGATCATGGTGTATGGTCCGTTTAATGTGCTGTTGGATTCTGTTTGCTAGTATTTTGTTGAGGATTTTTGCATCTATGTTCATCAGTGATATTGGCCTGTAGATTTCTTTCTTTGTGACATCCTTGTCTGGTTTTGGTATCAGGGTGATGGTGGCCTCGTAGAATGAGTTTGGGAGTGTTCCTCCCTCTGCTATATTTTGGAAGAGTTTGAGAAGGACAGGTGTTAGCTCTTCTCTAAATGTTTGATAGAATTCGCCTGTGAAGCCATCTGGTCCTGGGTTTTTGTTTGTTGGAAGATTTTTAATCAGTTTCAATTTCAGTGCTTGTGATTGGTCTGTTCATATTTTCTGTTTCTTCCTGATTCAGTCTTGGCAGGTTGTGCATTTCTAAGAATTTGTCCATTTCTTCCAGGTTGTCCATTTTATTGGCATAGAGTTGCTTGTAGTAATCTCTTAGGATCTTTTGTATTTCTGCAGTGTCAGTTGTTACTTCTCCTTTTTCATTTCTAATTCTATTGATTTGAGTCTTCTCCGTTTTTTTCTTGATGAGTCTGGCTAATGGTTTATCAATTTTGTTTATCGTCTCAAAGAACCATCTTTTACTTTTATTGATCTTTGCTATCGTTTCCTTCATTTCTTTTTCAATTATTTCTGATCTGATTTTTATGATTTCTTTCCTTCTGCTAACTTTGGGTTTTTTTGATTCTTCTTTCTCTAATTGCTTTAGGTGCAAGGTTAGGTTGTTTATTCGAGATGTTTCCTGTTTCTTAAGGTAGGATTTTATTGCTATAAACTTCCCTCTTAGAACTGCTTTTGCTGCATCCCATATGTTTTGGGTCGTCCTGTCTCCATTGTCATTTGTTTCTAGGTATTTTTTAATTTCCTCTTTGATTTCTTCAGTGATCACTTCGTTATGAAGTAGTGTATGGTTTAGCCTCCATGTGTTTGTATTTTTTACAGATCTTTTCCTGTAATTGATAGCTAGTCTCATAGCGTTGTGGTCAGAAAAGATACTTGATACAATTTCAATTTTCTTAAATTTCCCAAGGCTTGATTTGTGACCCAAGATATGATCTATCCTGGAGAATGTTCCATGAGCACTAGAGAAAAATGTGTATTCTGTTGTTTTTGGATGGAATGTCCTATAAATGTCAATTAAGTCCATCTTGTTTAATGTATCATTTAAAGCTTGTCTCCTTATTTATTTTCATTTTGGATGATCTGTCCATTGGTGAAAGTGGGGTGTTAAAGTCCCCTAATATGAATGTGTTACTGTTGATTTCCCCTTTTATGTCTGTTAGTATTTGCCTTACGTATTGAGGTGCTCCTTTGTTGGGTGCATAAATATTTATAATTGTTATATCTTCTTCTTGGAATGATCCCTTGATCATTATGTAGTGTCCTTCTTTGTCTCTTCTAATAGTCTTTATTTTAAAGTCTATTTTGTCTGATATGAGAATTGCTACTCCAGCTTTCTTTTGGTTTCCATTTGCATGAAATATCTTTTTCCATCCCCTCATTTTCAGTCTGTATGTGTCTCTAGGTCTGAAGTGTGTCTCTTGTAGACAGCAAATATATGGGTCTTCTTTTTGTATCCATTCAGCCAATCTGTGTCTTTTGGTGGGAGCATTTAGTCCATTTACATTTAAGGTAATTATCGATATGTATGTTCCTATTCCCATTTTCTAATTGTTTTGGGTTCGTTATTGTAGTTCTTTTCCTCCTCTTGTGTTTCTTGCCTAGAGAAGTTCCTTTAGCAGTTGTTGTAAAGCTGGTTTGGTGATGCTGAACTCTCTCAGGTTTTGCTTGTCTGTAAAGGTTTTAATTTCTCCATCAAATCTGAATGAGATCCTTGCTGGGTAGAGTAATCTTGGTTGCAGGTTTTTCTCCTTCATCACTTTAAATATGTCCTGGCAGTCCCTTCTGGCTTGCAGAGTTTCTGCTGAAAGATCAGCTGTTAACCTTATGGGGATTCCCTTGTGTGTTATTTGTTGTTTTTCCCTTGCTGCTTTTAATATGTTTTCTTTGTATTTAATTTTTGAGAGTTTGATTAATATGTATCTTGGCATATTTCTCCTTGGATTTATCCTGTATGGGACTCTCTGTGCTTCCTGGACTTGATTAAATATTTCCTTTCCCATATTAGGGAAGTTTTCAACTATAATCTCTTCCAATATTTTCTCAGTCCCTTTCTTTTTCTCTTCTTCTTCTGTAACCCCTATAATCCGAATGTTGGTGCGTGTGACGTTGTCCCAGAGGTCTCTGAGACTGTCCTCTGTTCTTTTCTCTTTATTCTGCTCTGCAGTAGTTATTTCCACTATTTTATCTTCTAGGTCACTTATCCGTTCTTCTGCCTCAATTATTCTGCTATTGATCCCATCTAGAGTATTTTAAATTTCATTTATTGTGTTGTTCATCATTGTTTGTTTCATCTTTAGTTCTTCTAGGTCCTTGTTAAATGTTTCTTGCATTTTGTCTATTCTATTTCCAAGATTTTGGATCATCTTTACTATCATTATTCTGAATTCTTTTTCAGGTAGACTGCCTATTTCCTCTTCATTTGTTAGGTCTGGTGGGTTTTTATCTTGCTCCTTCATCTGCGGTGTGTTTTTCTGTCTTCTCATCTTGCTTATCTTACTGTGTTTGGGGTCTTCTTTTTTCAGGCTGCAGGTTCGTAGTTCCCGTTGTTTTTGGTGTCTGTCCCCAGTGGCTAAGGTTGGTTCAGTGGGTTGTGTAGGCTTCCTGGTGGAGGGGACTAGTGCCTGTGTTCTGGTGGATGAGGCTGGATTTTGTCTTTCTGGTGGGCAGGTCCATGTCTGGTGGTGTGTTTTGGGGTGTCTGTGGACTTATTATGATTTTATGCAGCCTCTCTGCTAATGGGTGGGGTTGTGTTCCTGTCTTGCTAGTTTGTTTGGCTAGTTGTTTGGCATAGGATGTCCAGCACTGTAGCTTGCTGGTCGTTGAGTGAAGCTGGGTGCTGGTGTTGAGATGGAGATCTCTGGGAGATTTTCACTGTTTGATATTATGTGGAGCTGGGAGGTCTCTTGTGGACCAGTGTCCTGAAGTTGGCTGTCCCTCCTCAGAGGCATAGCACTCACTCCTGGCTGCAGCACCAAGAGCCTTTCATCCACATGGCTGAGAATAAAAGGGAGAAAAAGTAGAAAGAAAGAATTAGTATAAGTAGAAAGAAAGAAAGGAGGGAGGGAGGGAGGAAGGAAGGAAGGAGGGAAGGAAGGAAAAAAAGAAAGGAGATAAAGTAAGATAAAGGAAGATAAAATATAATAAAGTTATTAAAATAAAAAATAATTATTAAGAGAAAAAAAGAAAAAAGTTAAAAAAATGAAACAAAAATGGACGGATAGAACCCTAGGACAAATGGTGGAAGCAAAGCTATGCAGACAAAATCTCACACAGAAGCATAGACATACACACTCACAAAAAAAGGAAAAGGGGAAAAAAATCATAAATCTTGCTCTCAAAGTCCACCTCCTCAATTTGGGATGATTCGTTGTTTAAAGGAGGGAAGGAAGGAAGGAAGGAAAGAAAGAAAGAAAGAAAGAAAGAACGAACAGAAAGTAAAATAAAGTTATTAAAATAAAAAATATTATGAGAAAAAAAGAAAAAAATTAAAAAAACAAAACAAAAATGGACGCATAGACCCTAGGACAAATGGTGGAAGCAAAGCTATACAGACAATCTCACACGGAAGCATACACATACACACAAAAAGAGGAAAAGGGGAAAAAATCATAAATCTTGCTCTCAAAGTCCATCTCCTCAATTTGGGATGATTCGTTGTCTAAAGGAGGGAAGGAAGGAAGGAAAGAAAGAAAGAAAGAAAGAAGGAAAGAAAGAAAGAAAGAAAGAAGATAAAGTAAAATAAAGTTATTAAAATAAAAAATAATTATTAAGAAAAATTTTTTTTTTAAAAATGGACGGATAGAACCCTAGGACAAATCGTGGAAGCAAAGCTATACAGACAAAATCTCACACAGAAGCAGACACATACACACAAAAAGAGGAAAAGGGGAAAAACTAATAAATCTTGCTCTCAAAGTCCACCTCCTTAATTTGGGAGGATTGCTGTCTATTCAGGTCTTCCACAGATGCAGGGTACATCAAGTTGATTGTGGAGCTTTAATCCGCTGCTTCTGAGGCTGCTGGGAGAGATTTCCGTTTCTCTTCTTTGTTCTCACAGCTCCCAGGGGCTCAGCTTTGGATTTGGCCCCGCCCCTGCGTGTAGGTCGCCGGGGGGCGTCTGTTCTTCGCTCAGACAGGACAGGGTTAAAGGAGCCGCTGATTTGGGGGCTCTGGCTCACTCAGGCCCGGGGGAGGGAGGGGCACGGAGTGTGGGGCGGGCCTGCGGCGGCAGAGGCCGGCATGACGTTGCACCAGCGTGAGGCGCGCCGTGCGTTCTCCCGTGGAAGTTGTCCCTGGATCACGGGACGCTGGCAGTGGCGGGCTACACAGGCTCCCCGGAAGGGGGGTGTGGATAGTGACCTGTGCTCGCACACAGGCTTCTTGGTGGCGGCAGCAGCAGCCTTAGCGTCTCCTGCGTGTCTCTGGGGTCCGCGCTTTTAGCCGCGGCTCGCGCCCGTCTCTGGAGCTCCTTTAAGCAGCGCTCTTAATCCCCTCTCCTTGCGCACCAGGAAACAAAGAGGTAAGAAAAAGTCTCTTGGGTCTTCGGCAGTTCCAGACTTTTCCCCGGACTCCCTCCCGGCTAGCTGTGGCGCACTAACCCCTTCAGGCTGTGTTCACTCCGCCAGTCCTCTCCCTGCGCTCCGACGGAAGCCCGAGCCTCAGCTCCCAGCCCCGCCCGCCCCGGCGGGTGAGCAGACAAGCCTCTCGGGCTGGTGAGTGCCGGTCGGCACCGATCCTCTGTGCGGGAATCTCCTCGCTTTGCCCTCCGCACCCCTGTGGCTGTGCTCTCCTCCGCGCCACCCGCAGTCTCCGCCCGCGAAGGGGCTTCCTAGTGTGTAGAAACCTTTCTTCCTTCACAGCTCCCTCCCGCTGGTGCAGGTCCCGTCCCTATTCTTTTGTCTCTGTTTATTCTTTTTTCTCTTGCCCTACCCAGGTACTTGGGGGGTTTCTTGCCTTTTGGGAGGTCTGAGGTCTTCTGCCAGCGTTCAGTAGGTGTTCTGTAGGAGTTGTTCCACGTGTAGATGTATTTCTGATGTATCTGTGGGGAGGAAGTCGATCTCCGCGTCTTACTCTTCCGCCATCTTCCAGGAAGCCTCCCTGAGCATAATTTTTATATGCAGTGGGAAACCAAAAAATGCATGTGACTGCCTGTATTGTGATATCCCCTTTACTGTGATATCCCCTGTACGGTGATATCCCTTTACTGTGATATCCCCTTACTGTGATATCCCCTTTACTGTGATATCCCCTTACTGTGATATCCCCTTTATTGCGGTGGTCTGAAACTGAACCTGCAGTATCTCTGAGGTCTGCCCATACTAGCACTGTCATGTTCATTGCAGCACTTTTCACAATAGGAGAGATGTGGAGACAACCTAAAAGTCCGTAGAAAGATAAACGGACAAAGAAAATGTGTCCTATAAATACAATGGAATATTATTCAACCTTAAAAAAGAAGAAAATCCTTCAATATGCAACAGGTCATTGTACTCAGTGAAATAAACCAGTCACAGTAGGACAAATATATGATTCTATATATATGAGGTAGTGAAAATAGTCAAATCCATAAAACTGAAGACTGGAGTGTTGGTTCCCAGGAGCTGGGGGAGGGGGAAGTGAAGAGTTATTGATATTAATCAGCAGGCCTGAAGTTTCAGGTAAGGAAGATGAATAAACTCTAGAGACCTGTTCTACAACCTTGTACTACAGTCAACAATAATGTACTGTGCACAAAACATAAGAGGACAGATCTCATGCTAAGTGTTCTTACAATAAAATTTTTTAATAAAAAAGAAACATAAATTAGGAGTTTGGGATTAAAATATACACACTACAATATATAAAATAGATAGCTATCAATAACAAGGACCTACTGTATAACATAGGGAACTATACTCAATATCTTATAATAACCTATAATGGAAGAGAATGTAAAAAAAGAATATATTTTTATATATGTATATAACTGAATCACTTTGCTGTACACCTGAAACTAACACAACATTGTAAATCAACTACATTTCAACGAAAAATTTTAAAAAATCATGTTAAGTGGAAAAAACCCCACAAAACCACTTGACTTTTTAGGACAATATCAGAATGAAACAAACAAACCAAACAAAAACAAAAAGAGGGGGAAAAAAGGACACACATACTCAGGTCTGGAAGGTTTTCTTTGGCCTCTTGGGTTACATTTCTGGCACACCCCTATGGGCTGGCTGACTTGAAGCAATTTACTTAACCTCTCTGAGCCTCAGTTTTCCTGTCTGCCAATTGGGAATAACCTTGCCTCCCACGGTTATTGTGAGGTTTAAGTGAGCTGATCCCTGAGATAAAGCATTCAGGCTGCGCAGGCTCAGGGGGCCAGAGAGCACCTGCAGGCAGAGTCACCTGCTGTCTGGTGCATGGCAGAGGCAGAGGGGTGTGGCCGGACATCAGCAGTAAGTAGCATCCTCTACAGCCTCATGTACCCTTCCTGGCTGATGTGGATGGTGGGGGCCTGTGCTCAGGGGTGTGGAGTCCTGGGAAAAGACTAGACTTCTGCAAAGCTGGCAGGTGTGGGAGTGGGGGCATCCGGGGGGGCGGTGGTCAGCGTCAACATGTTCCTCCTGGAGGGCTGAGCCTGCAGGACCACACCCCAGTGGCGTTGTTACGCTGTGCTTGGAACTCGCCCCTTTCTCAGTTGATGTAATGTGACGAACTTTCCCACCAAACACCGTTAAACATCTAGAATCCATTTTACCCTCTGCTTTCTCAACATCACACAAGGCCCTTCATTATTATTTATTTATTTATTTATTTATTGCGGTACGCGGGCCTCTCACTATTGTGGCCTCTCCTGTTGTGGAGCACAGGCTCCGGACGCGCAGGCTCAGCAGCCGTGGCTCACGGACCCAGCCGCTCCGCGGCATGTGGGATCTTCCCGGACCAGGGCACGAACCCGTGTCCCCTGCATCGGCAGGCGGACTCTCAACCACTGCGCCACCAGGGAATCCCCCCTTCATTATTTTAAGAAATGAAATAACTCAGTTAAAATGTATTTGGAGAATTTTGCATCTCTGAGATGTTGAAAAATCTGAATAGGGCATCCCGACTATTTTGACTCAAAAGTAATAAAGCTTTAGGTTTAAAGAATACAGTTGAAACACTTCCCACTTTAATTGGTCCATGCCCCTATGCAAACACATCACAGACACTTAGGACCTGTCCGGGAGGCTGAGGCGTCACCATGTCATTAGGGTACCTGGGAATTAGGGTACCTCGGTTCTGGTTGTAGTGATGATTCATACCCTCTGAATTTATTTAAAAGTGGGTTTAGGATGATCTGTTCAATTTCCATTTCTTTCTTCACTTTTAAATTTTAATATTAAATACATGCAAAATAAGTTTTGTAATAAGAGTCACAAATGCGTGAGATCCTATACTCACCACCCAGCTTAAGTGTTGAAATATTAGCAATTTCTTTGAAGCCCTTATGCGGCCCTCCCATACCCTCCCGGCCTCCGGCCCCTCCTAGGGGTCATCACCACCTTGGGTTTTCTGTTTATCCCAACCTTGCTTTTATTTATAGTTTTATTACACATGTGAATATCCGTAATCAAGATGTTTAATTCTGCATGATTTTTCACTTTAAAATTGGATGCGTACCTACCTGTTCTTCTGGGACTTGCTTTTTCCCTTAAGATTATGTTGTTGAGATCCTTGCATTTTGTTTTTGAGTTCATTCGTTTGCATTATTCTGTGGCTGTCTATTAAATGACTAGACCGTATACCATCTAATTTCACGGTTTCTACTTGTCCAGTTTTTCTTTTTTCTCTATGCCTCCATTTTTCTGGATTGTTTTCTTTTCCTTTTCTTTTTTTTTTTTTAAGCTCCTTCAGTTGGTTTGGAAGTTTTGCACTCCATGTTTAATCTTGCCGGCTCCCTCTTTTTCCATCAGCCAAAGCAGTCTCTGCTTTTAAGGGTCCCTGTGATTGGATTGGGCCCATCTGCATAATTCCCTATCTTAAGGTCACCTGTTCTGTCTAATATGACCTAACCATGGGAGTGATACCTGTCATCCTCACAGGTTCCATGGATCAGGGCCAAACATCTTTGTGGCATCACGTTAGAAATTGTTCCGCAGCTGTGACGGTGTCTGACTAACAGGGTTGGCAGAAATGCCTCTATGTGACTCGTGAAGCTGGGTCGTGAGAGGTGACCCAGGCTCCCTCTTTGTGCACTGGCACGCTAGGAAGTCAACTTCCCGGAGTCCACCATGCTGTGAGGAAGCCACACCACACACAGGGGTCATGGGGGGCCCTCCAGCAGGCAGCCCCCTGTCCTGAGGCATCCCAGGTGCGGCCCCAGAACCGTGAGGGGCCAGCCCCCGCTGTGGAGTCGCTCCCAGTCTTCAGGTCCCCCCAGCCGAGGTCCAGACGTAGCAGAGCAGAAACGAGCCAGCCCCCTGGGCTCTGTTCAGATTCCTGACCTGCGAATTCAAGAGTCTAACGAAATGGTTGTCTTATGCTCTCCTTTGGGTGTAATCTCTTATGCATTGATGGTAACTGGGACAAATCTGAAGGTAGAAAAAAAAATCACATTTTCTCACTGACTTTTATTGAAGGGCTGGGGTGGGAGGGGGGCGGCACTGCTCAGCATACACCCTTACCCCGGGGGCTTCTCATATGTGATGAGAAACACAAATTTAAGTATTATTTAAATATTTGTTGAGAATCCCCTGGTGGTCCAGTGGTTACGACTCTGCACTTCCACTGCAGGGGGGCATGGGTTCGATCCCTGGCTGGGGAACTAAGATCCTGCAAGCCGAGAGGCGTGGCCAAATAAATAAATAATAAATAAGTAAATATTTATTATTTACATTTACCCTGTGCAGGACACTGATCGGGGTGCTGGGACACAGGTGCTGGATGGGGTTGGGGGAGCATCCCTCCCCCCATGAAGCTTAGAGGCTAGTGAGGAAGAACCAAAAACTAAAATCCAAGCAGGTAAATATTCAAGATGCTTTCAGATGTTGACACTCGTACAGAGGAGGGAGTGGAGCCCCGTGTCGGGGTGGGGCGGGGGGAGAGGCCCTTCTGACTGGGCAGCGGGTGAAGGCTGCCGGAAGGGGTAGCCGCTGAACCTGGGACATTCTGCTGTCATGCTTGTTTTGGAATGTGACTGCGTCCAGTGGGATTGCTATATTAGGAAACAAGTTTTGCATTTGCTGATGTGCGATTTCATTTGCAAAAACACTGGGGAAACACAGAAAACTGCACCCAGCTGAACTGAGCTGCGAAGGAATACAGTCGAGGCACACGCGTGGGCCTCCAGCACCTGCCGGCTCCCTGGGCTCAGGGCGTTCGTGACCTGCCATGCCCATGCATGGCTCCTGATCAGCCTCTGTCCGATTCCAGAAAACCTCCCCCCACCCCATTCACAGTAATCCCAAGCTACCACCCTGCCGACGTCCACTTCCACAAGCAAACTTCAGGCCTTTTTCTAGGTTAAGGGACACAGTTATGGTCATATTTATGTATTTCTCAACCACTTACATGTGTAAAACTGGGCCACCATTCTTATTAGGTTCCAATCTTTTTTTTTTTTTTTTTTTGTGGTACACGGGCCTCTCACTGTTGTGGCCTCTCCCGTTGTGGAGCACAGGCTCCGGACGCACAGGCTCAGTGGCCATGGCTCACGGGCCCAGCTGCTCCGCGGCATATGGGATCTTCCCGGACCAGGGCACGAACCCGTGTCCCCTGCATCGGCAGGCGGACTCTCAACCACTGCGCCACCAGGGAAGCCCAGGTTCCAATCTTTTTTAATGCGTCACTGACAGTTTTGAATGCTGTGCCCCAGGCCCATGGCCCTGTAAACCCTGTGGTTTGGTTGGCATGATTCTGCACAGCTCGGTGACTTTCAGGAAGACGTAGGCCATGTTGTAGCAGGACTGGCTGTACAAGAAGGATGTTGGAGATCCTGGGAGTCTTGGAGCGACAAGGCCACTGTCCCAGAGGCAGGAGCGGGCTTCGTGTGCCTGACGAGCAGGGTGACTGCCTGACAGGGCAGAGGGCGACAAGAAAAGATAAAGAGGGGACAACCGGGGGGCGGGGGGGCTGGGTCATTTGGGGCCTTCTAGTCCATAGTGAGGAGTTTGGATGGGGCACAGTGGAGGGATCAAATATACCATCAGCCTCATCACTGGTGGAGCTGGACCAAGGGGCACAGGGGAGGGGGAGGGGAGGAGAGGGGTCAGCTGTGTGCTGCCCCCTGTGGGCAGGTGTGTGCAAGGTCTCTCAAGGAAGCACCAGCGGGGGTGGGGTAATGGGTTTCCCCCAACAACTTCAATTCACTTTTTTTTTGCTTTGCACCAGCGCACAGCCCAGTGCTCAGGGGTGACTAGGAGAAGTGGGGCATTCCCCCTGGGTGACATCTTCACCATTACCTGGTCCCACCTCCACTCCAAGAGGGGAATGATTTACTTACGTTCATGATGGCAAACCTGGGACTGGAAACCAAGTCTAAGTCTTAATTGATTCATTGATGACTGATTGATTGATTGGCAGTGGGTGAAGGCACAGGTTTTCACTTTCCCGGGGGAGCAGTGCCTTACATTCCTATGTTGTTAATAATACCCACATTGAAGGGATTTGAAGAAATTGTGTTTCTTGCCACCAATATCTGCCCATAAGCATTATGAACTTCCTTGGCTACCTTAGAAATTTTTCATTACGACATTATTCCCATTCAGAAATGTTGGCGTCCTTGACTTTCTAATGCTCTCAAGGACAAAGCTGTGCTACTCTCTTTGATCTCCCTGTGATTGGGGTGCCTTAATTCTGGGAAGTCTTTTTCCGGCACCAGGATGGGGATATAGCAGGGTTGATATGTAATTAGTGGAGGAATTCCAGGTGAGCTGTGAGTGGCAGAAGAGAATTACAGTGGCTCTATCCTATGGGTGGGGAAACCGAGGCAGGAGGGGAGGATAACCTACAGCACAGCAGGTCTCAGGTGTCCAGAATGCATGACTCTACTCCTGTCTTCCACAACCTCACTTCCTAAGCTACTCCTCACCCAGACAGAGGGACCAGCGCCCTCTAGGTTTTAGCCATCAGGTGATGCTGGTGGGCTCTTCCCTGGGCATTTAGTTTCTTCACACTGTTTAGGGATTCTGCCGTGAACCGGAGGTCTCTCTTGGTCTTCACTGAGGCTCTTCCTCCCCAACTGCCCATACCCCTCCTTCTTCCAAAAGGACCTGGTGTGGGAACTCGCAAGGACCTTCCCTCAGACCTGCCGAGCTTGCGCCATCATCCCTGCCCGTCTTCTGGCTCATCGCCACCATCCAAACCCCTCACATTCCTAAGGCCTGGGTACATCTTGCTTCTGCCATGAATATCTCCAGTGATTCCAACACTTGCTGACTCCCCTGTCTATATAGGTCTGTAGTCTTTACATCCAAGTCAGAAATCTTTCATTGATGAAGAATAGATTCACACTCAGATGAGCTCAAATTAAGAAATAACAAAATAAAGGTAGTCTGTGGGAAATTTATTCAAGAATTCAGGAAGGAATAGGCATGGGTTGAATGACTAGGCTTCACGATGCGTGTGAATGGGTCAATTCTGAGAAGGGAGCTGGCCTTTCCTGCATCTCCAGCTCCACCCCACTGCTCCCTCCTTATTTGTTTCTCTCTGTTATTTTTACCCAATCTTTACTTCCCCATGGCTCCCCTGTCCTCAAGTCGTGATGCTCACTGCACCCACAACTGACCAGAAACCTTCCTCTTAATCTCTTGGTTCCAATTCTTGGGACGAGAAGACTTTGGTTGACCCAGTTTACCCTTTTGAACCAGGGCACACAAGCTGTAAGTCTGGCCAGCCAATGGACCACTCCACCCTGGGTCAGGGGTCCGTCCTCAATCAGTGGTGACCCAAAAGCTTAGGGTGACATGGCATGACACCCATTGATCTGGGGGTGCATGAATGGAGGCCTCATTAAAGGGGTGTGTGCGGGGTAGGGGGTAACTTGGCATCTTCAGTTCCACAGAGTTTAGTACTTAATGGTCCTTGTAATGCTTCATACGTCTTACTCTTGCCTCCTTTATGAGATGGGCCCCGGCTGGCTCATCTGTCAAACAGTCCCTGTTCTGCTTGACCCGAACTTTCCACAGTGTTGTGGAGAGGATCAACAGAACTGATGTCTGTTTTAAACATGAAATGTCAACCTGAGTGTCCAATGAAGGGCAATTGATTAAATGAATTAAGGCAGTCCTGTACAATAGAAAACTATTCTACTATTAAAATGAAGTAGCTGCAGAATATTTATGTGGAAGATGCTTAAGACATTGTTAAATGGAAGAAAATGAATTCTAAACAGTGTAAACATGATGATTTTGTTTGTGAGTATGTGTACACACACACACACACACACACACACACACACACACACACACACACACACATTCATCCTTGTATGTGGAAAGATGCTCACCAAAATATCAACAGTGATCCAACCTGGGTGTTAAGATTACTGATGATCTAAATTTTATCCTATTTGCTTAGCTATATTTTAATTTTTTCTGTGATAAGCATTTATCGCTTTTGCAATAAGAAAACGAAATGAAAGGAACTACTGTGTAATGCAAGGATGTAATTTCCTGAAGGATAAGCTGTTTTTTTCTTTTTTAGATCTCACTGCAATCAATAATGTGGGGCTCCCTTAAATCTTACCTGGAAAAGTTGTGTATATATATACATGTCTATGCCTGAATGTGTATGCATGTAAAAATGTGATTACCTTTCAAACTACACTGAATGGCTTTCTTAGGTTGAGCTTCCAAGGAGTCAGTAGTTTACTTGAGAGGTGATCCCAGGAAGTACTGATAGGAGAGCAGGGAAGTGAGACAGAGAATGGAAGAAAAACACAGCCTGTGTGTTATTGAGCACCTGGGGGGCCATCCCACTGGAGAACTCCGAGACAGTGAGAAACTTGCCTCAGAGTTGACTCCTCCAAGGTGCGGGGAAGCTGGGACATTTGTCCACTGCTCCTATCTGCTAACGGTTTAAGACTGCTTCCAGAGAGTGTTTCCTCTGGTGCTTCCAGCCTCCAGTGCCCAGGCAGACAGGGCTCCAGGGACCAGAAAAGGCTCCTGGTCTGGCAAAGCCTCTTACAGTTGGAAGGTGTTGAGTTGACATACACGAGAATGGTAAGTCTCGAGGGAGTGTGAGCTGGGTACTAACAGCATCCTCGGCAATGGCGTTCTGCTTTTCTTACCAGCACTACCCCGCCGGGTTTTTCTTGAATTTCTGGCCTGGTGGGCCTGGCACTGTGGCAGGAGGGAGAAGGAAGGTCGAGATGTAGAAGGCCTACAAGGGAAATGCTATGACTGTGCTTGTTGCTACCCTGTCACCCACCAAACGCCTGAGTGTTCATTTTGAAAGCCAACCTTCCCTGGTGATGCCGGGAATATTTGAAACAAAAGTTGTGAAATCCAGGTTTCATCACGAGCCCACTTTGGCCAGCGAAATTGAAGAATGCACCAGGAAAACAAGATGCACTTGGAGATGTTTACTTATGAGTTTGGAAGGTCTTTTTTATTTTTTATGATGTGTTTGGACTCTTCTGCATATAAGGCAGATTCCATCAACCCGAGTCTATAAAATCCCTCGCCGTTCATTTTATGATGTGTTTGAAATACCGAAGGCTGAATTATTAGTTGATGATTTGTCCTTTTTTTTTGACACCCCAGCTGGGGATTATCCTTCCAAAAATAGGCTTGCTAACTTCTTGGAGACCCGTGACCATGATTGCTGGTTACATCTGTGCACCAGAACAAACAAATATTTATTTATTGGGCCAAGTGGGTAGCAACAGATTTCTGGAACTTAGAAGCTCTAGGAAGAACATAGACTTGTAGAACTAGACTAGAATCACACATTCGTTTTTTTAATTAATTAATTTATTTTTTGGCTGTGTTGTCTTCGTTTCTGTGCGAGGGCTTTCTCTAGTTGCGGCAAGCGGGGGCCACTCTTCATCGCGGTGCGCGGGCCTCTCACTATCGCGGCCTCTCTTGTTGCGGAGCACAGGCTCCAGACACGCAGGCTCAGTAGTTGTGGCTCATGGGCCTAGTTGCTCCGTGGCATGTGGGATCCTCCCAGACCAGGGCTCGAACCCGTGTTCCCTGCATCAGCAGGCAGATTCTCAACCACTGCGCCAC
Organism: Stenella coeruleoalba; assembly: GCF_951394435.1. NCBI lineage: Eukaryota > Metazoa > Chordata > Mammalia > Artiodactyla > Delphinidae > Stenella > Stenella coeruleoalba. The sequence continues at coordinate 47,374,139 of NC_137161.1, read as the reverse complement.
CAGGGAAGCCCTAGAATCACACATTTTTCATTTTATGGTCGAGGAAACTGAGGCCCAAAGTAACCCCAGCAGATGTGAGGGGGCACTGGAGTGAAACTCCACTGTCTCTTCCTGGGAAGTAGCCCACGCATGAGGGTTTGATTAGTTGGCTGGTAAACGATGCTGATTTTGTAATTCCGTGATTCATGTAAATTGTCCAGTCAGGCCCCGGTGTGGACTCTGGTGGAGTCTTCCTCTCCTCGGCCACTGAGTGCTCTGGCAGTGATGTCAGCCTCTGAAGCTTTCCTGAGTCTTTTCCTTTCTTAGATTCTCCTTCTTCCTCTCCTTCAGGAAAAACAGGCTGATTACTTAAGGGCATTGCCAATCAGCTAGAACAAGTCATCCTGTGTTCCTCCTATAATATTTTGGAGTGTTAGGGATGAGATAAAGAGATGGCTGGGAGCCTGTACACTTGCGTTCAGGCTGGTCTACTTCCCATCCCTGTGGAGGCAGTTTTGAGGATAAATTAATTAATGTGTGCAAGGAAACCACTCTGTTGTGAGATTGAGTTCATCAGAGGTTAAATGTTCAGAGGGAGAAAAGGAAGTGGGTCTCCTCCAGGATTCAAGCAGAACATCAATTAAGGTCGAGGTACCATGTGTCAGAGCTACATGCCGGCTGCTGTAGGAAGGCAGGGGCTTAGCGCCAGGCAAGGATAAGGTGGGCGGATTCTGGAGCCCAAGCCTTGGCAGTGCATGTACAAATGGGGCTGAGAACTTTAGGTTACTAAGCTAAGAAAATAACCTTTTCAGCCTCCAGGCATTCATTGGTAAAACTGGGATAATTTTCTTTTATTTCTTGGGTAGATTAATTAAGATAAAATAGAACAAGCACATAGAACAGTGCAAAGAATGTAGTAGCATTCAGTAGATGTTATCTATTATCTATTTATCTATCATCTTTCTGTCTGTTATCTATCTATCTATCTATCATCAGCATCATTAACACCATCAACAATAATGGCAAAGTAATGACCAACAGACACAGCTTCCTCTTTCATCTCCTCCCAGAGGCTTTGTGTTTTCATGCTCATGTCTAGCTCTGTGCTCTTGCTTCCAAGGGAATTTTGAGCAGAGCTGTAGCTCACTTCCCTTGGCCGCTGCCGTCACCTGCTCTGCACCTGTACAGACACGGGGCTCAATCCCTCTGTCCCCACCACCCAACCACCCATGCAAGGTCTCTGCAGGCACTTACTGCAGGCCCTTGGGGGCTTGGGGGGCCCATGGGGCAGCAGCACTGTGGCAGACCTGCTTTGTCCCTAACTAATAGCCATTCCTCCTTCTTTGTTAATTACAGAACCCCAATTTTGTTTGTGGTGGTGACATGCTCAACTGAAAATAGTCACTTCCTCAGACTCCCTTGTAGCTAAGAGTGTGACACACTCTGTCTAACAGGGTGAGCCTTTGCTTTCCTGATAGAGACACCATATCCTGACGCCTTTGTTCTTTTATCTTCTTTCTGCCTGGGAGGTGATTGGGATGCCTGGAGGTACAGCAGCCTCTTTGTGACCATAATGGGGAAAAAAGCATATGCCAAGGAAGACAGAAAGAATTTTTGCTCTTGAGGACATTACAGAGCAGCTAGACCATCCCTGAACGTCAAATTTGGACTTACTGTCATGTAAAAAAAAAAAAAAAAAAAAAAAACTTCCATTTGTTTAGGCCTGAGTCAAATGCTACCTTAACGTGAAGACAAACGCCAGCCTAAACTGAAGACTGCGTTTCCTGTTTTATTACACAGGTCTCCAGCTTTTTCTCCCAGTGTGGGGTCCAGCTTCCAGCTATTATCCCACCTTCTATTCCCAGCCCCATCCTGATCAGCAACTCCAAAATTTCCTCACACTTTGTTATCCAGAGAAATCTAGTGCTTTTTACATCTTTATTTCCCAGTTCCTTCACTTCCTTAAAGATTCATAAGACTGTCAAGGAAAGGAGCACTACTGACATGAATCAGGATGCCTGTTTACCTTGGGAGAGAGAATTGGTTAAAGCTAGTATTATTCTACATTATATACATTTATAAACATTTTATAGAGTAATATCATTCATTGCACGCTCATTTTAAATTCTTAAATAAACTTGCTTCATGATTGGACAGTCAGTGTGTATAGGGGGAAAGAGGATTCAGATTCAAAGAAAAGGACTAAGGAAGCTTTTTAATTCTGGCTCTGATAAACAGCCCAGGGAATTAAAGGGGTTTTCTTAAAAGGAAAAGAAAAGCCACTCTTTCCTTCAACGGAGCTGGACAATAGCTGTGTTGGAAAACAGAGACACACATTAAGGGTCTGGCCTTCTCTAGACAGTGCTGGGCTCAGCTTAACTTTGCATACAGTTAGGAAGTATAGTTATTTATAAACGGAATTCTTTTAGAACAAAGATTTGCAGTTTCCCAAGCTCATGGTAGATTATATGTCTGCTTCTCTTGGTTTCACACGTCACACACACACACAGAAAATCATCTGATTTCTGGGCACAGGTGTGGGTCCTAGAGGCCTCACCCCCCCCGACCCCCATTAGAGAGATTCACGGGTGGGGTCCCAGCTCTCTCCAAGCGCTGTTCATTAGTTTCAGAAGGGTAAGAGTGGGCTTTTCCTGAGCCCCTCCTCTGGGCCAGGCACTGCGATCTTAGTAACTCTGCCCTAAGCCCCCCGCAGAGAGCACTGCTGGCACTGGGCGGACTGGATCCCAGAGGGGACAGCTGACCAGTCCAGGTCACGTGCCAAGAGACCCAAACCCGCCTGTATTAGACTCCAGAGCCTCTTAATCGCCATGGTGCGATGATCTGTTTCTCTTGTAGTTTACTTTTGGGCAAACTTCTCATTTGAGAATAATTTTAATTTTTAATAATTTAAAATTTTAATAAAATTAAAATTTTAATATTTTAATTAATTTATTTAAAAATTTTATTGGAGTATAGTTGATTTACAATGTTGTGTTAGTCTAGCTTCATTCTAAGAAAAAAGGTTTCACCATTAAGGAAAAACTGGGTTTTTTTTTGTCCACACCATGTGGCTTGTGGGATCTTAGTTCCCTGACCAGGGATCGAACCCAGGCCCTCGGCAGTGAAAGTGCGGAGTCCTAACCACTGGACCACCAGGGAAGTCCCTGAGAATAATTTTAAATGTGCAGGAAAGTGTGGGAGACAAGTTCCCATGTGGCTCTCCATTGTGAACAACTGACATTGCCTTTGCTTCCGTTTTATTTTCTTTCTTTTCCTCTTGAATCCTAAGATTCCCCTTTGGACTATGAAAAATTGTTTCTTTCCCTGCTTTTTTTTTTTTCTTTTTCTTTAACCTTGGCCTGCCTGATGCCTTCTTTTGAAGGGGAAGCTGACCTAGAACTGTGGAGAACTGACCTCTCAGAGAGGTGAATGCTCTGGCCTGGGAGAGAGAAGGGCAATGAGATGCCCAAGAAACCAGCCAGCCAACCTCCCGTGGGCTGTGCTAGCAGCAGCCGAGCCCACGGAGGCCTGGCCGTTGGGAGGACCCGTGGGGAGTTTTCCAGTGAGAAAGCCAACAAGAGCTGCTTTTCTTGAACAGTCCTGTTTGCTTTAGACTATTTGTACCAGCTTTTCAGCAGAAGACAAAGACGTGTTCATGAAAGCTCCAGCACGCCGCTCTGTTCTTGCATTGCTTATCTAAAATGGCAAAGCTCCTTAAAGGCAGGGGGACCCCTGGTCTCCTGCATGTTGTCAGCCCGGCAGGCAGCCCAACACTTTGTTCAACGAACCCAGGAAGAAGGTAGAAAACCAGACCTGCGACATCAACCTGGGAGCAGCTGGAGTGAGAGAGGCCAGTGGCTTATCGCATTGTGTATGTCCTTTTCTCCACCCCCAACCCGGAGCCTCGTGTCAGTTAGTCCCCATTGAGAGCACTGCTGTTTCCCAGGCTGTGATCTCACGCAATCACAGATGGGATGGTGGACCCCAGCAGGAGGAGTGGGCCAGGTGCCCATTGAATGCATCCTGTTGCCAGCCATGCAATCCGTATCCTCACGCCTTAGCCTGGTACCCAGGCTTTTCCCATCACATGGCCCGTGCCCACACCCTTGTGTGTGTGTCCCGACTCAGTTGGGGTGGGGACAGGGGTCTGCTGCCCTACACCAGGGGCTAGGAGCAGAGTTCCCCATGGAAGCGGGTGAGGGTAGGGCATGCAAAATAGGAGATTCTTAAAAATGTGTGAATTCAAGGCATGAAAACACCTTCACACACACACACACACACACGCACACACACACACACACACACACGCACACACACACAACCTTAGGCTTATCTGTAAGGCTTTATGGGACTGGACCTGCTTAGGGTTTTCATTTAGGAACAGTAAGAAGATTCAGGAGATTGTCCAACACATTCTCCCGTCCCTGATCACATTGAAACTCTTTCATCTCTGCCAGAGGCAGTAAGAAGGCCTATTTTCTTAAAGTTCAGCCAACAAGGGAGTTCTCCCCTCCCACCCGACTTGGCAGTTGTTAGTAGTAATTCACTAAGAGTCGGCCAAAGCAAGAATGACTAAAAGCTTACCTCGGGCGAACGCCAGAGCTCAGCCCCCGTGGGTGCACAGGGAAACCCTCGTGATTTGCAATATGTAAAAGCCTTCAACTGGCTACTTCCACCTCCTTCCGAAAATAGAACTTGTCCACTTAAAATGTGATGCTACCCACCCCAGGGAGTCCTCCTTCCGCCCGGTCCCACTGTGCTGTGTGTGCACGAAGAGCCAGCCAGGTGTCGCCTGGAGATGAGCTTGCGGGACGGTCACCGGGGAGGACTCAGCCAGGCTGCTGGATGAATGAGAGAGTATGCGTGTGCGCATGCACACGTGTGCCCATGCATGTGCCACTTGTCTCCACAGGGTGTTTGTGTTTCAGTGGAGGCTTGTGCAGAGGCAACGAGAATCCCGGCCCGGGACTGTCTGCGCTCGGCATTAGCGTCCGGTTGTTGTTGCTTTGTCTTTCAGGTTTGGGGACCTCTTGCTTGGTTTCTGTCCCCCTTTCCCCTCCCCTCTGTCTCCACCTTCTCCCTCTCTGTTACTCCCTAAAGGTTTCAGGCGGGCTTCTGACAACCTGACTCTGAAAAGCAACTGCGCTCATAGAGCCCGTGACCTTCACCCTCAGACATTTTCCATCACTGCCTGGGATCGTCATAGCCTTCGGGGTGGGCGATGGCGGCAGGTGACATAGGAGGGATTAACTGCAGCAGATGCTACCGTCATTGCCTCACCCACAACCCCGAGGGGCTCTTCACCAATTTGCTGCATGCCCAGGGCACGTTCACGTCTGACAGCCAGCTCCCCCACTCTGTCAGGAGACAGCCCTCTGGCCGCTGGGATGGGCTCTGCTGCACCGGGAGACCTTGAAGTCCTTGGGAAATGTTCTATTTTGTAATCTACCAATAAGTGGGCAGATTGGACAGGAAGCCAACACAGTGAGACGGCAAGTTCACCCCAGGCCTCTGCCTCTCCCCGCTTTGTCTTTTAAGACCTTGAATCATAATTTATATTCATCGCAACCTGCAGATCTTGGGTTTTGACAATCGTATAATACGCCTGTGTAGCTCACACCCCCTTCAAGATAACGAACGTTTTCCTCACCATCAGTGTTTCTTTGCACCCTTCCCGATCAATTCCCACCTCTCCAAGACCACAGACAACCACTTTCTAATTTATATTAACATCATTTAACTTTGCCTGTTCTAAAACTTCACGTAACTGGAAGCATACATTATGTACTCTTTTTTCTTTTTTTTTTTGAGTTTTATTTTATTTTTTATACAGCAGGTTCTTATAGGTCATCCATTTTATACACATCAGTGTATACATGTCAATCCCAATCTCCCACCCCTCCCCCTCCCCCCCCGGCTGCTTTCCCCCCTTGGTGTCCATACATTTGTTCTCTACATCTGTGTCTCTATTTCTGCCTTGCAAACCTGTTCATCTGTACCATTTTTCTAGGTTTCACATATATGCATTAACCTACGATATTTGTTTTTCTCTTTCTGACTTACTTCACTCTGTATGACAGTCTCTAGATCCATCCACGTTTCTACAAATGACCCAGTTTCGTTCCTTTTTATGGCTGAGTAATATTCCATTGTATATATGAACCACATCTTCTTTATCCATTCGTCTGTCAATGGGCATTTAGGTTGCTTCCATGACCTGGGTGTTGTAAATAGTGCTGCAATGAACATTGGGGTGCATGTGCCTTTTTGAATTATGGTTTCCTCTGAGTATATGCCCAGTAGTGGGATTGCTGGGGCATATGGTAATTCTATTTTTAGTTTTTTAAGGAACCTCCATACTGTTCTCCATAGTGGCTGTATCAATGTACATTCCCATCAATAGTGCAAGAGGGTTCCTTTTTCTCCACACCCTCTCCAGCATTTGTTGTTTGTAGATTTTCTGATGATGCCCATTCTAACTGGTGTGAGGTGATACCTCACTGTAGTTTTGATTTTCATTTCTCTAATAATTAGTGATGTTGAGCAGCTTTTCACGTGCTTCTTGGCCATCTGTATGTCTTCTTCGGAGAAATGTCTATTTAGGTCTTCTGCCCATTTTTTGATCAGGTGGTTTGATTTTTTTAATATTGAGTTGTTTATATATCTTGGAGAATAATCCTTTGTCAGTTGATTCGTTTGCAAATATTTTCTCCCATTTCTGAGGGTTGCCTTTTCGTCTTGTTTGTAGTGTCCTTTGCTTCACAAAAGCTTTTAAGTTTCATTAGGTCCCATTTGTCTATTTTTGTTTTTATTTCCATTACTCTAGGAGGTGGATCAAAAAAGATCTTGCTGTGATTTATGTCAAAGAGTGTTCTTCCTATGTTTTCCTCTAAGAGTTTTATAGTGTCCGGTCTTACATTTAGGTCTTTAATCCATTTTGAGTTTATTTTTATGTACAGTGTTAGGGAGTGTTCTAATTTCATTCTTTTACATGTAGCTGTCCAGTGTTCCCAGCACCACTTATTGAAGAGACTGTCTTTTCTCCATTGTATATCCTTGCCTCGTTTGACCATAGGTGCATGGGTTTATCTCTGGGCTTTCTATCCTGTTCCATTGGTCTATATTTCTGTTTTTGTTAGAGTATCATATTGTCTTGATTACTGTAGCTTTGTAGTATAGTCTGAAGTCAGGGAGTCTGATTCCTCCAGCTCCGTTTTTCTTTCTCAAGATTGATTTTGGTATTCGGGGTCTTTTGTGTCTCCATACAAATTTTAAGATGGTTTGTTCTAGTTCTGTAAAATATGTCATTGGTAATTTGATAGGGATTGCATTGAATCTGTAGATTGCTTTGGGTAGTATAGTCATTTTCACAATATTGATTCTTCCAATCTAAGAATATGGTATATCTCTCCATCTGTTTGTGTCATCTTTGATTTCTTTCATCAGTGTCTTAAAGTTTCTGAGTAGAGGTCTTTTACCTCCTTAGGTAGATTTATTCCTAGGTATTTTATTCTTTTTGTTGCAATGGTGAATGGGATTGTTTCCTTAATTTCTCTTTCTGATTTTTCATCATTAGTATATAGGAATGCAAGAGATTTCTGTGCATTAATTTTGTATCCTGCAACTTTACCAAATTCATTGATTAGCTCTAGTAGCTTTCTGGTGGCATCTTTAGGATTCTCTATGTATAGTATCATGTCATCTGCAAACAGTGACAGTTTTACTTCTTTTCCAATTTGTATTCCTTTTATTTCTTTTTCTTCTCTGATTGCCATGGCTGGGACTTCCAAAACTATGTTGAATAGTAATGGTGAGAGTGGACATCCTTGTCTTGTTCCAGATCTTAGAGGAAATGCTTTCAGTTTTCACCATTGAGAATGATGTTTGCTGTGGGTTTGTCATGTATGGCCTTTATTATGTTGAAGTAGGTTCCCTCTGTGACCACTTTCTGGAGAGTTTTTATCATAAATGGGTGTTGAATTTTGTCAAAAGCTTTTTCTGCATCTATTGAGATGATCATATGGTTTTTATTCTTCAACTTGTTAGTATGGTGTATCACATTGATTGATATGCATATACTGAAGAATCCTTGCATCCCTGGGATAAATCCCACTTGATCATGGTGTATGATCCTTTTAATGCGTTGTTGGATTCTGTTTGCTAGTATTTTGTTGAGGAGTTTTGCATCTATATTCATCAGTGATATTGGTCTGTAATTTTCTTTTTTTTGTAGTATCTTTGTCTGGTTTTGGTATCAGGGTGATGGTGGCCTCATAGAATGAGTTTGGGAGTGTTCCTTCCTCTGCAATTTTTTGGAAGAGTTTGAGAAGGATGGGGGTTAGCTCTTCTGTAAATGTTTGATAGAATTCACCTGTGAAGCCATCTGGTCCTGAATTTTTGTTGGAAGATTTTTTTTTTTTTTTTTTTTTTTTTGCGTATGCAGGCCTCTCACTGTTGTGGCCTCTCCCGTTGCGGAGCACAGGCTCCAGACGCGCAGGCTCAGTGGCCATGGCTCACGGGCCCAGCTGCTCCGCTGCATGTGGGATCTTCCCGGATTGGGGCATGAACGCGTGTCCCCTGCATTGACAGGCGGACTCTCAACCACTGCACCACCAGGGAAGCCCTGTTGGAACATTTTTAATCACAGTTTCAATTTCATTACTTGTCATTGGTCTGTTCATATTTTCTATTTCTTCCTGGTTCAATCTTGGAAGGTTATGCCTTTTTAAGAATTTGTCAGTTTCTTCCAGGTTGTCCATGTTATTGGCATACAGTTGCTTGTAGTAGTCTCTTAGGATGCTTTGTATTTCTGTGGTGTCTGTCGTAACTTCTCTTTTTTCATTTCTAATTTTATTGAGTTGAGTCCTCTCCCTTTTTTTCTTGATGAGTCTGGCTAGTGGTTTATCAATTTTGTTTATCTTCTCAGAGTACCAGCTTTAGGTTTATTGATCTTTACTGTTTTCTTTGTTTCTATTTCATTTATTTCTGCTCTGATCTTTATGATTTCTTTCCTTCTGCTAACGTTGGGTTTTGTTTGTTCTTCTTTCTCTAGTTCCTTTAGGTGTAAGATTAGATTATTTATATGAGATTTTTCTTGTTTCTTGAGGTAGGCTTGTATTACTATATACTTCCCTCTTAGAACTGCTTTTGCTGAATCCCATAGGTTTTGGATCATCGTGTTTTTGTTGTCATTTGTCCCTAGGTATTTTTTGACTTCCTTTTTGATTTTTTCAGTGATCTCTTGGTTATTTAGTAACATATCATTTAGCCTCCATGTGTTTGTGTTTTTTACATTTTCTTCCCTGTAATCGATTTCTAATATCATACTGTTGTGGTCAGAAAAGATGCTTAATATGATTTCAATTTTCTTAAATTTACCAAGGCTTGATTTGTGACCTAAGATGTGATCTATCCTGGAGAATGTTCTATGTGCACTTGAGAAGAAAGTGTAATCTGCTGTTTCTGGATGGAATGTCCTATAAATATCAATTAAATCCACCTGGTCTATTGTGTCATTTAAAGCTGTGTTTCCTTATTAATTTTCTGTCTGGATGATCTGTCCATTGGTGTAAGTGAGGTGTTAAAGTCCCCTACTATTACTGTGTTACTGTCGATTTCCTTTGTTATAGCTGTTAGCAGTTGCCTTATGTATTGAGATGCTCCTATGTTGGGTGCATATATATTTATAATTGTTATATCTTCTTCTTGGATTGATCCCTTGATCATTATGTAGTGTCCTTCTTTGTCTCTTGTTGTCTTTATTTTAAAGTCTATTTTATCTTATATGTGTATTGCTACTCCAGCTTTCTTTTGATTTCCATTTGCATAGAATATCTTTTTCCATCCCCTCACTTTCAGTCTGTATCTGTCGCTATGTCTGAAGTGGGTCTCTTGTAGACAGCATATGTATTGGTCTTGTTTTTGTATCCATTCAGCGAGCCTGTGTCTTTTGGTTGGAGCATTTAATCCATTCACGTTTAAGGTAATTATCGATATGTATGTTCCTATTACCATTTTCTTAATTGTTATGAGCTTGTTTTTATAGGTCCTTTGCTTTTCTTGTGTTTCCCACTTAGAGAAGTTCCTTTAGCATTTGTTGTAGAGCTGGTTTGGTGGTGGTGAATTCTCTTAGCTTCTGCTTGTCTGTAAAGCTTTTGATTTCTCCATCGAATCTGAATGAGATCCTTGCCAGGTAGAGTAATCTTGGTTGTAGGTTCTTCCCCTTCATCATTTTAAGTATATTGTGTCACTCCCTTTTGGATTGTAGAGTTTCTGCTGAGAAAACAGCTGTTAACCTTATGGAAGTTCCTTTGTATGTTGTCATTTTTCCCTTGTTGCTTTTAAAATTTTTTCTTTGCCTTTAATTTTTGTCAATTTGATTACTATGTGACTTGGCGTGTTTCTTCTTGGGTTTATCCTTTCTGTGACTCCCTGTACTTCCTGGTCTTGGGTGGCTATTTCCTTTCCCATGTTAGGGAAGTTTTTGACCATAATATCTTCATGTATTTCTTTCTCTTCTCCTTCTGGGACTCCTATAATGTGAATGTTGGTGTGTTTAATGTTGTCCCAGAGGTCTCTTAGGCTGTCTTCATTTCTTTTCATTCTTTTTTCTTTATTCTGTTCCACGGCAGTGAATTCCACCATTCTGTCTTCCAGGTCACTTATCTGTTTTTCTGCCTCAGTTATTCTGCTATTAATTCCTTCTAGTGTATTTTTCATTTCAGTTATTGTACTGTTCACCTCTATTTGTTTGTTCTTCAATTCTTCTGGGTCTTTTTTAAACATTTTTTGCATCTTCTTGATCTTTGCCTCCATTCTTTTTCCAAGGTCCTGGACCATCTTCACTCTCATTATTCTGAATTCTTTTTCTGGAAGGCTGCTTATCTCCACTTCATTTAGTTGTTTTTCTGGGGTTTTGTCTTGTTCCTTCATCTGGTATATAGTCCTCTGCCTTTTCATTTTGTGTATCTTTCTGTGAATGTGGTTTTCCTTCCACAGGCTGCAGAATGGTAGTTCTTGCTTCTGCTGTCTGCCCTCAGGTGGATGAGGCTATCTAAGAGACTTGTGCAAGCTTCCTGATGGGAGGGACTGGTGGTGGGTAGAGCTGTCTGTTGCTCTGGTGGGCAGAGCTCCGTAAAACTTTAATCCACTTGTCTGTTAATGGGTGGGGCTGGGGTCCCTCCCTGTTGGTTGTTTGGCCTGAGGCAACCAGTACTGGAGCCTACCCAGCTCTTTGGTGAGGCTAATGGCTCCTTGTCCGCATGGTGAGCCACAGCCACCCCCTGCCTCTACAGGAGACCCTCCAACACTAGCAGGTAGGTCTGGTTCTGTCTCCTATGGGGGTCACTGCTCCTTCCCCTGGGTCCTGATGCACATACTACTTTGTGTGTGCCCTCCAAGAGTGGAGTCTCTGTTTCCCCCAGTCCTGTTGAAGTTCTGCAATCAAATACCACTAGCCTTCAAAGTCTGATTCTGTTGGAATTCCTCCTCCCGTTGCCGGACCTCCAGGTTGGGAAGCCTGACGTGGGGCTCAGAACCTTCAGTCCTGTGGGTGGACTTCTGTGGTATACGTGTTCTCCAGTTTGTGAGTCACCCACCCAGCAGCTATGGGATTTGATTTTATTGTGATTGCGCCTCTCCTACCATCTAATTGTGGCTTCTCCTGGGTATCTTTTTTGATGAGTTCCAGTGTCTTCCTGTCGATGATTGTTCAGCAGTTAGTTGTCATTATGTACTCTTTTGTCTGTCTTCTTTCCTTCAACATTATGTTTATAAGATCCATCCATCTCATTGTTTGTAGCAATAATTCTATCATTCTAGTTGCTGTGTCGTATTCCATTGTATGAATAGACTGCAGTTTGTTTATCTATTCTTTTGTTAATGGAAATTTGAGTTGTTTCCAGTATTGGGCTATTGGGCTAAAGCTACTATGAACATTCACACACAGGTCTTTCTATAGACCAATTATTTTCTTCCAGGTAGTTTTTCCTCTGTCCTGCTTCCCCTCATTGAAGTATCTACTCCATTATGTGCTTGGGGGTGTATTTTGATCATTCTAAAGCAGAGAAAGGGAGTTTTCTTGCCTTAATTTTAAAAGTGTGTGTCCTTACAAAGTAGCATCGTGAAACATCTGAGGTCTGGAGGAGACAGGACTTCCTCTGCACAGACCCTGGAAGATTTGCGCGGATGGGAGTGGTCAGGAGAGATGCAGGGAAAAGGAGACACGTAGGGGCCAGTGGACCCCAGAGGAGGCAGACAGGATTCGATGGGGCCACGGGGCCAGAAATGAGAAAAATGTGAGCAAAGGGCTATGCAACTGGTCCAGGGTCTTGGTTACAAACAGAAAGCTCAGTTAAATTAAGGAGTAGAGGAATTTATTGACTGATCAAATCAAGAGAAAAGCATGGAACCATGATCAGAAAATGGGAAGAAGCTAAAGGAATTTAGGAGGCTGGACTGTTAGCCAAGGTCGTGTCAAAGGAGTGGCCTGGTTGGGATGCGATGTGGATCCCGAATGCATGAGCTGACACCCTAGACCTTGACTGCATGAGCTGACACCCTAGAGCTTGAGTGCATGAGCTGACATGCTAGAGCTTGAGTGCATGAGCTGACACCCTAGACCTTGAATGCATGAGCTGACACCCTAGACCTTGATTGCATGAGCTGACACCCTAGAGCTTGAGCGCATGAGCTGACATGCTAGACCTTGACTGCATGAGCTGACACCCTAGAGCTTGAGCGCATGAGCTGACATGCTAGACCTTGAGTGCATGAGCTGACTCCACCACGGCTGCCACCTTGGAGACTGGAATGCACGAGCTGACGCCTTTGTCATCTGTGTGGCCCCTGGATGCAGATGCTGAGGCCACGGCCATCTCCAAGCCCTGAATACTGAGGCTGGACCCCCACTGCCAGGTTGCATCTTACAGCCACCCGGAGACCTGGGTGCTGGGCCTGGGCCCCACCACTGCCACCCTGGAGGCTAGAGCTTTCTCATCTGGAATTGCCACTGGCACTGCAATAACACTGAACACCCCCACCCTGGCTGCCGGAATGGCATCTAAATAATTCCTGCCTCCTTGAGTCACTGGCTCCAGACTTAAGGACCCGTTTTTCTGAGGTCATGCCCACACACCCCTCACTGGGGAGGGGGGGAGTACCTGGTCTTTTATCATCTCTCTAGTGGCAGACAAGTGCTGTCGCAATGGGGATTTCCAGACAGAACAAGGGGCGCAGATGCTGGTCAGAGCAAAGCACCCCAGCATTCAGCACAGTCTCCCCAAGGGCCTCCTTCAAGCACCGGGAGCCACTTGCTGGGACACCACACACCCTACTCCATCCAACAGGCACCGTCTGTGACCTGCAGCAGGGCTTTTGTCAGCTGTCCTTCGACGTCCAGAGAGGACCTTTCCTCAACAGCAGCCGGCTGGTCACCAAGTCCCGGCTAATTGGGACCAATGGCTGCTTGTGCTGGAGCCTTAGCTTGGTGCCCACGCACTGAGGCCACCCCCATGGACCCCCTTCCACCTGGGAATCAAGAGAAGCCAGTGGATCCCGGAGTCCTAATGGGGCACTGGTTACGGGAGGAAGGAGCTCTATCACGTGAACTGCAGAGGTTTCCCCAAACAGACTAGCTGCTTATTGTAGGAACTACAGGACATACAATGGCCTGCAATCCATGGATAGTTCTGCACTCTGCTCCACATACCTCAGCCATCGTATTATCACTTCTCACTTCAAGATAGTGCAGTCTGTATCTGCATCATTTAAGGGCAGGCAATATACATGGGACCACTCTGACCTCCCCTGCAAAACTAGAGAGGCACGTTCCCCAAATGATCCTCGGGTGTGAGCATTCACTAGAAGGACTCACAGAACTCACAGAAGGCCGTTATACTCATGGTTATGGTCTATTTCAGGCAAAGGGTTAAATTCAGCCAAGGGAAGAAGGTCCAGGGTCCAGGAAAGTTCTGAACATGGCGCTGCCAGTTGCCCCCTCCCTATGGAGTCATGGACAGCCTCCCTTTCCTGGTACTGACATGTGACAACATGCGCGGAGTGCATGGGAAGCTTGCCTGGGCCTCGGAGTCCAGGGGCTTTACTGGGCTCCACAGTCTGCTGCCCATGTGGCTGAGCTCAGTCTCAAGCCCTTTGCCTCGGGAGGCTGAATTGCTGCCACATGACCCAAAGCCCCTCACAATCACATTATTAGACTTTCTGGTGTGGCCAGTCCCACCCTAAATGAAGACCCTCCTTTCAGGCATGACATTCCAAGTGTAGAGAGGTTACCTCTTAGAAGCAGAGGACGAAAGCCAGATCTCTCTTAGGGCAGGGTTAAATGCTTTACTACACAGTATCTCTAAATAAACGCAACTTAAAAAAAATAACCACTATACAATTATCACACCTCAAAAATGTGCAATAATTCCTTAATGTCATTACATAGCTAGTCATTGATCAAATTTCCACTTATTTTACATATCATAATTTTTTAACAGTTTTTCATTTGTTTGTTTGAATTAGGATCCAAGTAAGGGCTACGTGCTGGTTGACAACTATTTAAATTCTCTTATTTTGTAGGTACCCTCTCCATACTTTTTCCTTGCAATTTATTTGTTGAAGAAATTGATCTTTTATCCTGTAGAACCGACCACAGTCTGGATTTCACTAACTGTCTCCCCGTGGTGTGTGTTAACATGTTCCACTGTCCCCTGTATTTCTTGTAAATTGGCTTCTGGGTCCAGAGGCTCACCAGATTCCTGTACTTCATACATGGTGGTGTGCTCTCCCTTGGGGGCCCCTGTTTTTGTGATGCTGGCAGCCATCAGTGGTCATTGCTTACATCCAAGCAAGCACACTCACCAGGATGGGCACTCTTTCACACCCAGAAACAACAAGATCTAGTCTCATCCAAAGAAAGGACCACCTCCCTCCTTACCAATATCCCCAGAGTCACTGGGCTAAGGCTCGTTTGGCCCCCCGGCTTACATTGTACACAAGTCCGATGGACAGCCACAGTGGTCCTCTCTTATCCACGTGGGATCTGCAGTCCCAACCTCGGTGAGCTTCTTTCCACCTGGCAGAAAGAGAAGTGTTCTGCCGATAGCATCATACTGCTGTTTTACACCTGCAAAATCTAAGACCGAGAGAGGTTTAATGACATGTCCAAGGTCACACAGCTGATAAACAGCAAAGCCAGAATTTAAACTCAGGTCTGTGTCTTCCCAAAGTCCACACTCTTCCCCCTGTCCCCTTGCATCTTAGGTAATAAGCTATGGGCACCTGTAGTTAAGAAGGAAAAAGGGATGCAAGTCCAGTCTTTGACTTAGTTTTTTTTTTATTATTATAATTAAAATAAAAGGTAGGCCCAGGGCACAAGTGGCCTTTGTGAAATAAAATACAAACGAATGAACCTGGAGCTGCAGGGGGATGCTTCTCAAGATGAATGAGCAACGTGAGGGCACCCATGCAGAGCAGTGACTCATGAGTGCCTACAGGCACAGGAAGTGATTAGGAGGAAAAGGCAGGGAGATTATTCAGCTCTACTCTTGTGAAAAATATCTTGCTGAAATGTGTAGCCTGGGCAAATGGAACATGGATCAAACAGAGAAAGCTGGAAGTTCAGAATCACTGCGGGGCGGCAATCCTTTTCCGTGCCACCAAGTACAAAACAGAACAAAGCAAAAAGGTGCAGGTGATCATCCGACTGATTTAACTGCATTCACAGAATGCTAATTTTTCAAAACTTTGGAAGCTCTGGGCTTTAGAAACACCTGGAAATTGTACTTAAACTTTGAAATATACTTTTCTGCAGGCTCTTGGTTACTGGTCCCCCAATGTGGGGATTAGCCATCATGCTGGGAACACTGACTCCCTGCGTACCACCAGGCTTTGTGCCAATGTTCTGAGGGTGGGCAAAGCAGGAGCTCCCTGAGGAGGTGTGAGCAGATGAAGACAGTCCAGCAGGGGGATGGCAGACCGCCTGGATCAGCTGCACACTCACAGATCCCTGCACGGGCGAGGGGTCGCTGAATATGTTGGAGGTAAGTGTGAGTTTGTGGGGCATGCTAAGAAATGTTATATTTATCAGAACAGAAACATTGAGGGAAATAAATCATTCTTTCCATAGTAAAATAATCAGGATCTTTGGTTCAAGCTTCAGTGTCATTGATAGGCTTGTGGGAGAGTAATGTTTTGAAAGTAAGAAAAACCAGTAAGATTTTTATTTCTGTTCCCTGTATATTACACAGCAACAATTTTGCAAAAATAGCCAAGTGAGGGGGAGGTGGAGACCCCCCTTGGGAAGGAGGCTTTGACATCCTGGCTGATGGGAAGTAGAAATGAGAGCCCCCAGGGAATTGTGGGAAGGAGAAGGGATGGTGATGGGGAAGATGGCGAGATGCACGTCCTGACTCTTCCGCCTTAGACTGGGGGAGACTTAGAAGCAGAGAACATTGGCCATGTTTCCCACATGGAGTGAGAGCTCCTCTGATCAGGCCAAGAGGGAGAAGAGAATTCAAGTTAGCACTTCCCTGAGCCCTTGATACCCAGGCGCCACGTAAGGATCCAGGGAGACCCCTGGGCTCTGAGGGTGGGCAATAGTGGTGAAGCCTTGGGAAACTGACAGAGGAGTTGCTGTGTTGGGGCAAAGTGACTCGTAGCCAAGAGCTGCAGGGAAAGTCACCCAGGCTGGGGACTGAATGTGAGTCCCAAACAGATTTTAGCAACAGAGAGGGCTGGGTTGGGAGGCTAAGTCAAGAGAGGAGATCCCAGGCTCTGACGGGGCCCAGAGCTGGACCACGCACTCACCAGCCACAATTCCAGCCTCCACTGCAAAGAGTGGACTAGGGGCCTCTCCAAGGAGGCAGAGGAGCCACAGCTGGACCTGGACCTGTGCACATGGACGTGAGCTCCCTCCCTCCATCAGCAAGAAGCCCCCTCCTCAAACACCACATAACACCTGAGAAGGAACAGAGATTTAGAAGGCTAGCCATTAATTCAAAACATGCCGAGTTAAGGGGATTCTTCAGTATTTTGGTTCAAGTTAGAAATGACCAGCTTAGACCTGGTAGGATGAGTGTTGGGATCCTGTGGACGAGCTGCTTTCTTTGAATGTGAATTTGTAGACTTGATACATGGGAAAGCAGGGGTGAGATACACGTGTCCTGACCTCGGCTCTCTAGGTTGAATTCTTGGATAGGTTGAGGGCAAAACTGAAAGCTGAGGGCATTTGACTCGTCCCTTTAGAATCGTGGAAGGAGCTGCTTCACAGGGCCCTCTGGACCCACACAGAGAAAATTCAGAGGCTTTGATCAGACAGCGAGCTTGAGTTTAGCTTCCAGGCTCTCCTTGTCTTCCCTGCAGCAAGGAAGTGATGCGTTAAGTTCTACACTGCATGGAGGGATGTGGAAAGGATTCGATGGTGCTGCAGCCAGCTTACCATGGGGGACATGGTGATTGGAGTAAAATAACTGATTGGTCTCCTTAGCTGAGGACCAGTCTCACGAGGGCCATCTGTCACTCCGTCCACATCCCATTGGCCAGAACTAGTCATAGGACCAGACCCAGATGCAAGGGAGGCTGGGACATGCAGTCTTCTGTGTGCCCGCGAGGTAAAGGAAATGCTTAGTGAACACAGCACCGTTTTGGCTGCAGGACAGACCACAGGTGCACATGCCGTGCCAGCAAGAGCTGAGACGGCCAAGGTTAAGTGTGGAAGCTTGCTGAACCCTGACGGATTCACAGCTGGAGACCTCAGAAGGGATACTACCAGGGACACTGTCCCCTCCCCACCCCCGCCAGCGTGGGGACTCCATGAACAACTGCACAGGGACTCCCCCCACCGCAGTGTTCCCAAGAGAAGATACGTACTTCCTCATTCCCAGGTGCCATCTCAGGGAATGGAAGGAGGAGAGGCAGAATTTGAAAGACCCGAGCATTTACCTGAAGGAGACTATTATGAACTGAAGGAGACGGCTAAAGCCCAAAGACAGAATTATTGTTCATTGTCAAGGCTGGTTCCCGGTTACCCTGAGGGGTGCGGGCAGGGAGGCTCCCTAGGGAGATTCATTCTCCTATTGTTAATAAGGAAGCCACACTTTCTTTCCCCACCTGAGTATGGAGCGTGTTCATGTGTGGCCTTGCACAATGTTTTATTTAGCTGAGCTCAAGATCCACACCAAGAAATGAGTTTTGCATGTTCTCTTTTTTTGATATTAATGATTTTTTTGATGTGGACGATTTTTAAAGTCTTTGTTGAATTTGTTACAATATTGCTTCTGTTTTATGTTTTGGCTCTTTGGCAGCGAGGTGTGGGGGATCTTAGCTCTGCGACCAGGGATCGAACCTGCACCACCCTCATTGAAAGGCGAAGTCCCAACCACTGGACCACCAGGGAAGTCCCCTTGTCTGTCTTCTTGACTGGCCTAAGGTATGTGCCCACTGGGTTGCTCTCCTTTAAGACTCTTCCTGGAACTCTGATGTGGGACTTCTGGGGACAGGACCCCCCTTGACCTGAGCTTTACAAGAATCATAGCTTGAGGTCTGTCTGGAAGCAGGAGTGTGGGCAAGATGTCTTCTAGTTTAATCGGTCTATGGTGGGTAACACAGGGTGCCTTTTTAAAAATGTGACCATCAATATTAGTTTAGCTACTGTAAGCTGAAAAGTCAGCTTGCCAGTAACAAAGAGGTAGTGTTTATGGCCAGAGTGAAGCATTAGGGACTTGTGGTGACTGTGGCAAAAAGACCCCATGTCCTGTCCAACAATATTCAGATTCATTAAAAAAAAAAAGCACAAACCACTAGGGGGTAACTAATGGATGTTCCCCCCGCCTTACTCTCATCAGCTGTCAGCCCTAAGGGGCCAGTTCACCTTCCCCTGATGGGGACGCCGTCTCACCTGCTCAGCACATGGGCACCAGCAACCACATGGCCCAGAGGGGGATGACATTTGTCTTCTCATCCCAGCGTAAGTCCTGTCTTCCCAGGTGATGTGCTCCATCCAGTGTAGACCTCTTTCCAGTGGTTTAGAGTGTGAACAACCTGCAGAGAAACACTTGCAGGAGTGTGAGTTTGCTGCGTGCCTCTCATGACATCATTGTTACAGAACACGGCAGGCCAGCATCCAGACACACTGTTATCCAGGCTTTGGGATACCAGGGGATGGATGGACCCCCCGAAACATGTTGGGTTCTCCTAGCCCAGTTCAGTTAGTCGTCAGTGTTCATCTAGTATGAAGTAAACACAGTTTTCCTTGCTCACATTAACTCCTCCTGACCTGTTCATAGAAAACGACACCTACCTTCAGAAGCACAGCAATGATATGGGCAGTTGAGATCCATACTGGGAACATGTTCGTTTCTCCCCATTAAGTACAAATCCTACAGGCACAGCTCTGCTAGAACACAACTTCACATTCCCCCAAAGAATACTTAACCTCTCACTCCCAACATCAGCATTAGGTTAACAGTGAACCCCCCCCCCCCCCCCCGAGAACACTGCGTGGGCACTTGATTTATTCAAGCCCAATTTAAAGGGCCATGGTGTTGAGTTCCCCCTGAGAGTAAAAATCACATTCTAATACTTCTAGGTCAGAGAGTGACAGAGACTTTTAAATCAGTTTTTTTTAGGATTATGGGGAGAATAAAAGTGTTTTTTCCAAGACTGGCTACAGTTTGAGCCACTTAGCTTAGGATAAAGGCAGAATTTCTTGTAAGGGAGAGCCATTCTGTAATTTAGTTAAATAATTATAATGAGTGTATATATGGAGTTAAATAAGGTCCCCCAAATTCATGTCTACCTGGAACCTCAGAATGTGACTTTAATTGGAAATAGGGTTTTGCAGATGTAACTAGCTAAAGTGAGGTCCTACTGGATTAGGGTGCATCCTAATCCAATGACTGGAGTCTTTATAAGAAAAGAAAACACAGACACACAGGGAAAATGCCATGTGACAATGGGGCAGGGATGTGTCTACAAACTAAAGAATGCCAAGAATTGCTGGTAACCCAGAAGCTGGAACGGGCAAGGAGGGGTCCTCCCCTAGAGCTGGGAGGGAGTATAGCCCTGCCCACACCTGAGTTCAGACTTCTACCCTCCAGAGCTGTGAGAGAATATATTTTTGTTGTTTTAAGCCACCCAGTTCATGATAATTATTTTCAGCAACCCTAGGAAACTAATACTGTGTATTTGATTTTGAAAGGTGATGTCCCTTTGAGAATAGTTGAAAGTTTAAAAGAAGTTTGAAAGGTATTTTTTTAAGTTTTTTTTTTTAAGTTTAAAGTAAAAAAAAAAATTAGAGCTCTGTATAATAAAGAATAGAAATTTTGAAGCTTTCATTGGCAGGTGCTTCGATGAGGAAGGTGGGACAGAATTCAGGCATAGAATGTGGCAGGAAAGGTGACCACAGGAAGATCAATACCAGGAGAAAATCTTAGGGTTCACTTTGTCCTGGAACACCCCATGACATTAGGACACCATTACAAGAGTTTTGAAAATTATGGTATCTTTTACCAATGATCAGAAACAAGTATATGCTATAGAAAAGTCACCAGCAAACCAGAGCTGGTAACTCTCAGTATTTGGGGAACATGCACTATAACCATGTCTGGGGGGAAAACGTCTGGCCAGACAACTTCCTGTTTGGCTGAGTATGTTCTCTGTGGGAGAGAAGCAGCTATACAGGTGCCCTGGAAATACAAGGCATGACTTTCTCATCTCTCTTTCTGTGCACTTCTAAGATGTTGCTCCAGAATCTGTGCCCCAACTCCAAACAGACCCCCTTGGACCCTGTGGTAGGCAGAGCAGTGGCTCCCCAAAGACGTCCTAGTGCCTGGAAACTGTGGGTATCGCCTTCAAAGGCAGAAGGAATTTTGTAGATGTGATTAGGGTTGAGGACTTTGGCATGGGGGGGGTAATTTCCTGGATCACCCAGGTGGGTCCAGTCTAGTCACATGAGCACTTCAAAGCAGGGCACCTTTCCAGCTGTGGTCAGAGAGATGTGACATTGCTGGCTTTGAGGCTGGGGTGGAGAGCCATGAGCCAGGGAATGGAAGAGCCTCCAGAATCCAGAAAAAGAAAAAAAAAAAGCATTCTCCTTATATTAGTCTGCTCAGGCTGCCCTAACAAAATAGCCTAGTGGCTTAAACAACAGAAATTTATTTCTCACAGTTGTGGAAGCTGGAAGTCAAGACCAAGTCCTCTTCCTGGCTTGTAGGGGGTGCCTTTTCTTGGTATGTGCACACAGTGTGAGAGATCTCTCTCTCTTCCTCTTCTTACAAGGCCACTAATCCTATTGGATTAGGACCCCACCCTTATGACTTCATTTAACCTTAATTACCTCCTAGAAGCTCTAGCTCCAAGTATAGTCACATCGGAGGTTAGGGCTTCAACGTATAAATTTGTGGTGAACATAATTCAACTCTCCCCTTACTCTCCCCTTAGAGTCTCCAGAGAGGAATGCAGTGCTACTGATGCCTAGATTTTAGCCCAGTGAGATCCATGTTAGGTTTCTGACCCACAGAACTATAATATAGTAAAACTGTGTTGTTTAGCCACTAAGTTTATGGTCATTCGTTATAGCAACAGAAAACCAGTACAGACCCCCTAACCCTCTCTTTGGCATCCTTCCATCTTTCATGGACTAGGTTTGCGATGCAGACTAAATGGCCATGTGCCCAGCAGTATGCTACACACAGCATCTCTTGTCCTTCAGCACCTATGGGGCCCTATGAGTGTACCTACAGACAAGTACTGTGGGCCCCTAGAGGGTAGGGATTGTGTTGGTCATGCCTCTGCTGGCCTAGTCCAGTGCCTAAAACATAGTAGATGTTCAATAGGGATTTGTCAAATTAAAAAAAAAAAAAAGGAAGAACATTGATGTTTAGAAAGGTTACATAACTTTCTCAGGATCATGGGATCTGATCTGTCCATCCAAATGAAAGTCATACATTTCCCATCACAAGGTGTAAACCCCCAAATTATAGTCCTTGAATACAAAAGCCAGAGAACATATATTTATTCAATTCTCCCGTCACAGGTTCTTTTGATGCATTTTTTTCATTTGGGTCTTAGGAGGCAGACATTAATTGTATTCATTGGATGGGTGAGAAAATCAAAACTCAGAGAGGTTAAGAAATGTTCTCCAAGTTTTAAGAGTCATAGTTGTGGCAGAAACGATTTCAAAACCCAAGTCTGTTAGGTTTTTGCCAAGTCAATGTTTTTCCCACTGCCTCACACTGTGCATGTAGTATTTATTTTCATTTGCACATGTTCATGAGTTGCCCTATGAAAGCAGAATCTTTGAACGTTCTCTTTGAATGTTCTAACTGTTCACTGTGACCGTGATCTTTCGAAGGCAGGAAGCATGTCTACTCCTTTCCTTTCATTCCGAGTGGCAGCTCATTTCAAGTGGCACATCACATACACACCCGGCAGTAGACTTCCTGAGTTTAACACAGATCTCAGAGGTATGCTTATACTAATTAGAGCTGCTTCAAAACTTTAGAACAGCTGGAAGTATTTTGTTCTAAAGAGCCACTCAGTCAAGACATTTTTGGGATGCTTGTCATACAAGACACACCATATGGAGGATAGAACCAAATCCACCTGGAGGCAGTACGCCCTGGTTGTTGATGCCTGGGTTCTGAAGTCGGACATGTCTGGCTTTGGATCCCTGGACCACATCACTCGCTAGCTGTGGGACTTTGGCAAGTTATCCCAGCCCTCTGAACCTCAGTTCCCCATCTCTAACACTAGTTCTTTTTTTTTTTTTTTTAACATCTTTATTGGGGTATAATTGCTTTACAATGGTGTGTTAGTTTCTGCTTTATAACAAAGTGAGTCAGTTATACATATACATATGTTCCCATATCTCTTCCCTCTTGCATCTCCCTCCCTCCCACCCTCCCTTTCCCACCCCTCCAGGTGGTCACAAAGCACCGAGCTGATATCCCTGTACTATGTGGCTGCTTCCCACTAGCTATCTACCTTACGTTTGGTAGTGTATATATGTCCATGCCTCTCTCTTGCTTTGTCACAGCTAACACTAGTTCTTATTTCCCAGGTTTTGTTTGGTTTCACTTTATTTTGATTTGTTTTTGTTTTTTGGGGGTGTAAGGATTAAGAGAAATAAATGAGATGCTATTAGCATGGATCCTGGGACATAGAAAACACTTATTAAATGTTAGCTATTTGGGGCTTCCCTGGTGGCGCAGTGGTTGAGAGTCCGCCTGCCGATGCAGGGGATACGGGTTCGTGCCCCGGTCTGGGAAGATCCCACATGCCGCGGAGCAGCTGGGCCCGTGAGCCATGGCCACTTAGCCTGCGCATCCGGAGCCTGTGCTCCGCAACAGGAGAGGCCACAACAGTGAGAGGCCCGCATACCGCAAAAAAAAAAAAAAAAAAAGTTAGCTATTAGTAGTAGTAGTACAAAATGTAATATATGTAAAGTACTCATTAATAAGATGTCTGGCATATACTGAGCACTGAAAACTATTATATGGTATTATTAATAAGATGTGGTCACTGCCATTATGAAACATCAATCCAGATAAGATACAAGACTGACACGCAGAGATTTTAAAAGCCTCAGAGTGAGACTTCCACTTTCTGGTCTAGCATGTAAGGAGCTTGGCAGCCATCCCTCCTGTCTTCACAGCAAGGAAAAAGCTGAACTAGCTGAAAATCAACCACTCTTCTTAGATCCAGGTCACAGGGCAAACCACTCTCCCCCAAAACTGAAGGGACTGCCAGACACAGAGAATCACAACTTACTGGGCAGAATCCCAGGAGCAGAAAACTCCACAGGAACCAGTACTGAAGTAGGAAAACCGGAACTGTAATTGACAAATTTCTGTGGGGCTCAGTGTGGGCAGGTCTGAGAGTTAAAAACTCTGGGTCTTTGGCAGGGGTCCTCAGACTTGAGTGAGTTTTGCTTCCAGGAGCCCTACCAGATTCTCACTATGAAGATCAGAGAAAAATACCCTCATGCTTTTGGTGTGGGTGAAGAACAAAATACACATTCTTCTCAAGCTCACATGGAACATCCACCAAAGTAGACCACATTCTGGAACATAAACACACCTCAACAAATCTAAAAGAATAAAAATCATACAAAGTATGCTTTCAGACCGTAATGAAATTAAACTGGAATTCAATAACAGACATAGCTGGAACAGAGTACTTGGAAAACCCCAAAAACTTGGAGGTTAAACACCATACTTCTAAATAACTCATTAGTCAAAGAAGAAATCTCAAGAGAAATTTTAAAATATTTTGAAATAAATGAAAAAGAGATTGTAACTTATCAAAACTTATGGGGTGTAGTGAAAGCAGTGCTTACAGGGAAATTTAAAGCATTGAATGCTTGTAATAGAAAAGAAGAATCCAAAATCTCTAATTTAATCTTTTACCTTAGGAAACTAGAAAAGAAGACCAAATTAAATCCAAAATAAACAAAAGAAAAGAAATAATAAAAATTAGAAGAGAAATCAATGAAGTTGAAAATAGGAATTCAACAGAGGAAGTCAACAAAACCCAACATTGGTTCTTTGCAGAGATCCATAAAATTGATAAACCTTTAGCTGGGTTTACTAAGAAGAAAAAATAAAAATTGCTAATATCAGAAATGAAAGAGGAGCTATTACTAATCCTATGGAAATTAAAAAGATAATAAAGGAATATTATAAATAACTCTATACTGGCACATTTGATAAACTAGATGAAATAGACCAATTTCTTGAGTTTATTTCATGAGTCTACAAATAAGTCAACCACATCTATCATATCTATCAGTCTACCACAACTCACACAAAGAACAAGAGATAATCTGAAAAGGCCTGCTAAAAAAATTGAATCAATAGTTAATAGTGTTCCAAAACAGAAAACACCAGGCCCATATGGCCTTGCTGATGAATTCTACCAAATAATTAAGGAAAAAATTGCACCAATTTCCTACAATTTCTTAAAGGAAGTAGAAGCAGAGTGCATACTTTCTAACTGACTCTATGAGGCTAGCATTACCCTAATACCAAAATCACACAGGACATTACAAGAATGAAAAACTATAGACCAATATCTCTTGTGAACATAGATGCAAAAATCCTCAATAAAATATTAGCAAATTGAATCCAATACATAAAAAAGAATTACAATTCTTTTGTACAGTTCTTTTGTACAATTCTTTCACCATGACCAGTGAGATTTATTCCAAATATGCAAGGCTGGTTCAGCATCTGAAAATTGATTAAATCAATTCACCACATTGACAAGCTAAAGAAAAAAATCTGATCATGTTAAATGTAGAAAAAGCATTTGACATGGGTATATCCAGTACCCATGATAAAAATGCCTAGAAAACTAGGAATAGAGGAAAACTTCCTCAATTTGAAAAAGAATATTTAAAAAAACAGCTAGGGAATTTCCTGGTGGTCCAGTGGTTAGGACTCTGAGCTTTCACTACTGAGCGCCTAGGTTCTATCTGTGGTTGGGGAACTAAGATCCCACAAGCCCCACAGTGTGCCCCCCACCAAAAAAACCCAACAAAAATCAACCAACCAACCAACCAAAACAGCTAAAATCATACTTGATAGTGAAAAACTGGATATTTTCCTGCTAAGATCAGGAGCAAGTCAAGGGTATCTACTCTTGGTTTTTGTTTTGTTTTGTTTTGTTTTTGCGGTACGCGGATCTCTCACTGCTGTGGCCTCTCCCGTTGCGGAGCACAGGCTCCGGACACGCAGGCCCAGCGGCCATGGCTCACGGGCCCAGCCCCTCCGCGGCATGCGGGATCCTCCCGGACCGGGGCACGAACCCATGTCCCCTGCATCGGCAGGCGGACTCTCAACCACTGCGCCACCAGGGAAGCCCAAGTACTATATATCCTTTTGATTTGATGCTACTAATCTATATTGGTGTTAATTATAAGAAATAGAGTCTACATGGTTAATGAGTGCCTTGCATATTTTTATAGGATCAATCGTAACCCCCCCACCCCAATTCATGTGTTGAAGTCCTAAGTCTCAGTGCCTTAGGATGTGACCTTATTTGGAAATAGGGTAGTTGCAGGTGTAATTAGTTAAAGTAATATGAGGTCATTAGGTGTGCCCTAATCCAATATGACTAGTGTCCTTATAAGAAAGGGAAATCTGGACACAGAGACACACACGCAGAATGCCACTTAAAGATGGAGACTGAGATTGGGGTTATCCATCCACAAGGCCAGGAACACCAAAGATTGCCAGCAAACTACCTGAAGCCAGGAAAGAGGCACAGGACAGAGTCTTCCTCATAGTCATAAGAAGGAAGCAACCCTGCCAATACCTCGATTTCGAACTTCAAGCCTCCAGAACTGTGACACAACGTACCTCCGTTGTTTAAGACCCCCAGCATGTGGTGCTTAGGTACTGCAGCCCCAGCAAACTAATCCTGTGAGTCCATCAGCATTGGCTCTTCCACAGGGATGGCTAAGGGTGGTCCCCAGGATAGACTAGCACGTGAATGCAGCTGGCCCTCAGTAGCTACAGATGTGGAACCTGCAGAAACAGAGGGCTGATGGTATGATGCCATTTTATGGAAGGGACTTGAGCGTCTGTGGATTTTGGTATCCATGGGGCTGGGTGGGTCCTGGAACCAATCCCCTGTGGATACAGAGGGATGAATGCACTGACCCCCTGCCCCCAGTCACAAGTGCTCACAACGATGACTTTTCATGACCTGTTCACCTTGAGCTTACCTTAAAAACACCCGTGATGGTACTTAATAGTGCATTACTGCTGCTCACCACTAGGAAGGAATGGCTCAGGTGTGCCAAGAAAAGCGTCACTCACCTGTAAAGTTTGTGTTGTTTTAGAGATGCCAATGGGGGCCCGCCATCCAGTCATGCTTGACGTGGAGCCTGTCCAAGAAATTGGCTGAGAGGTTACCAGATTCCTTGGGGGGGGGTTATTGCCCACTCTGTTTGATTTTGATGTAATAGTCAAAGTAGTCCTTTTCCATCTTCTTACATAAATACATGGCAAAAGAATTCTTTGCGCTAGAGAGGGACTTCCAGCAGCCATCAGAGAGTGAAAGGCTTGTGTTTCCTATCACAGCAGAATAGAGCCCTCAACATCCCCCTGGGGTGGAAGAAGTATCCTGCTTTCACGCCTTGTGATAAGGGCTGACCCAGCCATGTTCCTGGCTGTATATGCTGTGGTCTGGGGTGTGCCCACCCACAGTGCTGCTTCCTCAGTCCCTTCCATGCAATGGGCATTTTGGGTTACTTTTCAGGGGGTGGGCCTTTATCCAGTATGACTGGAGTCCTTATAAGAAGAGGAAATTAGGGCAAGGACATGCACAGAGGGAAGACCATGTAAAGACACAGGGAGGAGAAATGACCATCTGCAGGCCAAGGTAAAAAGATTAACTTCTGTTGTTTAAGTCAGCCAGTCTGCGGTACTTTGTTCCGGTAGCCCTAGCAAACAAATACAGTGCAAATCAATCAGCAGCTCCGAGGCCTGGGTTTTGACTGGTCCTTGTCAATTGAGGCATTGGAATTCCTGTGAAAACAGTGGCTGGTTTACTTGTGAGAGCAATAGATTGAGTATTTAACCTCAATCTTCACCTATATTTACACCCTCATCATGGCTTCATCCTGAGCAGTGTGTACTTTCCTGCCCCTTGATTTTGGCCTTGGCCATGGTACTTGCTTTGACTGGCAACATGTGGGCAGAATGGACAAGTGCCAGTTTCACACATAGACCATAAGAAGCTTTCTGTTTCCATTTCTCTTCTTGCACCCCTGCCATTTCTATGACAATAACATGACTCAGCCTCAGAGCCTATGAGAGCAAGGGAGGTAGAACAGAGCCTTCCTGGCTTAAAGTAGAGCCATCTGGTCAACCCAGCCTACATCAGCACACCCCCACCAACCTGCAGACGCAGGAGTGAGCCCAGATGACATTAGCAGATCTTCTTTCAGATGACTGCCAGCCACATGAGTAACACTCGTTGTTAAATGGCACCAAGACGGTGTGGTTATTACACAGCATTTCATGGCAATAGCTAACGTATACGATGAACACGTGACCTGGGATTGTTCAATCAAGGTAGAAACCAAAGATATTTTTTTCAGCATTGGGAAGAGTTGTTCTTTCTCAGAGGGAGCACATAGCCTGGAAATCTTTGACAGCCACCTTGTACCCAGCTTGCAGATGATACTGAGGAGCTAGAACAGAAGAATGAAAGGAATCTGTGTTCTTATCAGCGTTGTTGAGCCACGAGATCAAATGAAACATAAGTCTTGAACTACCTCTAAAATACCCAGTTACACGAGCAAAGAAATTCCCTTGTTGTTTAAGCCCAGGTGGTTTAGATTTTCCATTACTTCAAAAATATAGACTCAGAACTTCTGGTTTCAGCTCCAACATGTAAAGAGCTTGGAAGTCATCACTCCTGTTCTTACAACAGAAACATTCTGAGTAAACTGGAAATAAACAGATTTTCTCAGACCCATCAAGGATTTGAAATCAGAGGGTAAACTACCACCCCCAAATTTGGAGAGATGGTGAGTGAACACAGAGACTCTGCTTACCTGAAGCAGAAGGTGCTGGAGACATAAATGGGTAGAAACACTTACATGATGATTTTGATGAATTGCTGGAGGTGAGCATGGACTAGCTTGAGAGTGAGAAACTTCTGGAGTCTGAAGTCTTGGTGGGGGCCCCATGCTTTTGAGGACCTACTTTCAGGAACCCTACCAGGTTCTTATCATGAAGCCAAGAAAGATCCCTTCATGGCTATGACAGGAGGAGGGGAAAGCATTGTGAAATACGCCCAGAGAGTTCTCCAAAGCAAATGCTTACTCTTGAGGGGGAAAGATTTTACCAGAACCTAAGGGAAGGGGAAAAAAGCTAAGGAACCCTTGTGAAGGTCACAGCCCAGGCACATAGGCCTCTGAAAAGACTGAGATTTAATCAAATGATTACAGCATGCTTCCTCTCCCCAGCACCTTAGCACCACATCAATAGGGCTCCAGTATAACACTGGATTACAGCTGATAGAGCTGCAAGGCACAGACTCTATTCAAGGAGCCCAAAGGCCACAGGAGAGATAAAAACAAAGATGCCAGACAAATATGAAGCCTCTGACATCTACAGTTACAGCAAACATTAAACACAACCCAACTCTTAGACAGATTAACACAGAACCTTACACTAAAGGCTTTTACCTCAGTTCTTATTACCCAATACATCATGTTCAACATTTAATAAAATATTACAAGGTATGCTAAAAGGCAAGAAAAAACACAGCCTGTAGAGAAAAAGGAAGCATTAGAACCAGATGCTTTTTAATTCCCTGGAATTAAAAATAACTATGATTAATATGTTACAGGCTGTAATGGAAAAACTAGACAACACTCAAGAACAGATGGATAATGTAAGCAGAGAGATGGAAACTATAACAAATAATCAAAAAGAAATCCTACAAATCAAAAGCACTGTAATAGAAATGAAGAAAGCATTTAATGGGCTCATCGGTATACTCAGCACAGCCAAGGAAAGAATCAGGTTAAAAATGTGCCAGTAGAAAGTTCCCAAACTAACATGAGAAAAAAGAACAATAACAACAAAAAAAAGGCAGAACAAAATATTCTAGAACTGTGGGGAAGTTCCAAAAGTTATAGCATATGCACACTTGGAGTACCAAAAGGAGAAGAAAGACAAAGAATAAGGTGAAATATTTGAAGTAATAATGACAGACAAGTTTCCAAAATTAATGAAAGACACAAAACCACAGACCTAGGATGCTCAGAGAACACCAAGATAAATACCAAAAAAAATCTACACTTAGATAGACCATATTTAAATTATAGAAAACCAATGATAAAGCCTTGAAAGAAGACAGGGTGGCGGTGGAGGGGTCTTATCTATAGAGAAACAGGATAGGAATTACAGGGGACTTCAGAAACCATGCAAGCAAGCAGACAGTGTTGTGAAATATTTAAAGTGTTGAAAGAAAAAAAATAGAATTCTATATCAAGCAAAATTATCCTTCAGAAGTGAAGGAGAAATAAAGATTTTCTCAGTAAAGCAAAAACTGAGGGAATTCATTGCCAGTGAACCTGTCCAGACAGAAATGTTTAGGAAGTTCTTCATGAAGAAGAAAATTATATAAGTCAGAAACTTGGATCTACATTAAAAAAGGAAAAGCATCCGAGAAGGAATTTTTAAGAAGGTAAAATAAAAACTTTCATTTTTCTTGCTCTTTTTTTCCACCTTCATCCATTCTGCAGACCCCCAACCCCCAGACTGGCAATCACCAATCTGTTTCCTGTGTCTGTAAGTTGGATTTGTTTTAGAGTCCACATATAAGTGAAATAAAACAGTATTTGTTTTTCTTTATCTGACTTATTTCACTTCACATAATGTCCTCAAGGTCCATCTATGTTTGCTTAAATGGCAGAATTTCTTTCTCTTTTTATGGCTGCCTTTTCCTTCTGTTTTATCCACTTGTCACTTAGTTTATTTCCATGTCTTGACTATTGTAAATAATACTGCATGAACATGGGAGTCCAAATATCTTTTCAAGGGACTGATTTTGTTTCCTTCAGATAAATAACCGGGAGTGCCAATACTAGATTATATGGTAGTTCTATTTTTATTTTTTTGAGGAACTGTCAGACTATTTTCCATAGTGGCTGCATCAATTTACATTTTCACCAACACTGCACAAGGGTACCCTTTCCTCCACACCCTTGCCAACACTTGTTGTTTCTTGTGGTTCCCCACCCCTCCACCTGCAACCTGTGGCTTGTAGGATCTTAGTTCCCGGACCAGGGATTGAACCTGGGCCCCAGCAGTGGAAGTTCCAAGTCCTAACCACTGGGCCGCCAGGGAATTCCCACGTTTCTTGTGTTTTTGATGATAGCCATTGCATTGTGATTTTGATTTGCATTTCCCTGATGATTAGCAATGTTGAGCACCTTTTCAAATACTTGTTGGCCTTCTGTGTGACTTCTTTGGGAAAATGTTTATTCAGTTCCTCTGCCCATTTTAAAATCAGATTATTAGGGGTTTTTTTCCTATTGAGTTGTGAGTTCTTTATATATTTTGGATATTAATGCCTTATCAGATATATGATTTGCAAACATTTTCTCCCATTCTGTAAGTTGCTTTTTCATTTTGTTGATGTTTTCTTTTGCCATGCAGAGGCTTTTTAGTTTTATGTAGTACCTATTTGTCTTATTCTTAATTGATATTAAAGTATAACTGTTTAATAGTAACAAAGTATTGGGTGATTATAGTATATGGATACATGAAATGAAGGACAGCAATGTTATAAGGATGAGAGGGAGGAACTGGGAATATTCTGTTATAAAGTAGCAGCACTACATGTGAAGTGATGGTAGCGTTATTTGAAAGTGAACTTAGATTAATTGCAAATGTTTATTGCAAACTCTAGGGCAACCACTAAAATTTTTTAAATAACATAATCTGTATGCTAAGAGAGGAGAGAAAATGGAATAGTATAAAATGCTTAATTAAAACCAGAGAAGGCAGGAAAGAGGGGAAGAAAGAAAAGAAACAAAACCAAATGTGATGAATAGAAAACAGTTATAAGCATGGTAGGTATTAATCTAACTATATCAGTAGTCAGTAAATGTGAATGTTCTAAATACCAAATCTAAAAGACAAAGATTGTCAGAGTGGATAAATAAACAAGATTCAAATATACCTTGTCCACCAGAAATTCTCTTTAAATACAAAGGCTCATAAAAGTCAAAAATAAAGGGATAGAGAAAGATATATCACGTTAACATGAATCAAAAGAAAACTGGAGTTAACTACATTAATTTCAGGTAAAACTGACGTCAGTTCAAGAAAAAAATGTCAACTATAAATAAGGGCATTACAAAACAATAAAGGGGTAAATTTCCCAAGAAAGCATAGTAATCCTGAGTGTGTATGCATCTAACATCAAAATATGTGAGGCAAAAATTAATGGAATTTCAAGGAGAATAGAAAAATCCACTATTACAGTTGATGACTTCAGCACCCCTCTTTCTGTAATTGATAGACAAAGCAAGTAGAAAAGCAGTAAGGACGTAGTTGATCTGAACACCACCATCAGTCACCTTGACATTTATAGAATACTCTTTCCAATAACAGCAGAATACACAGCCTTCTGAAGCCTACGTGGCCCTTACACTGACTGACCATGTCCTATGTCATAAATCACACCTTAACACGTTTAAAAGAATATAAATCGTACAAAGTATGTTCAGACCACAATGGAATTAAACTGGAAGTCAATAACAGAAAGATAGCCCCCAAATCCTATAACAGTTGGAAATTTAAAAAAAAAACCAAAACACTTCTGAATAACACACAGGTCAAAGAAGAAATCTCAAGAGAAATTTACAACTATTTTGAACTAAATGAAAAAGAAAATACAACTTGTCAAAAATACACATTCCTCACTGTCACAGCCATCATGCTAGACTCCCAGAGAGTAGCCTGTGCTCT
The DNA here is from genome assembly GCF_951394435.1 of Stenella coeruleoalba. NCBI lineage: Eukaryota > Metazoa > Chordata > Mammalia > Artiodactyla > Delphinidae > Stenella > Stenella coeruleoalba. The sequence goes on along the minus strand of NC_137161.1, from coordinate 47,341,656 downwards.
TCCAAGAATAAGGGTACTTCTTCAGTAAAGCTGGCATCTAATCCCCATGTAAGGATCTGACTCAGTCACAGAAATGATACGTTCCCTTCTGAGGTGGCTAGGGCACACAGACGGTCCTTGGTAGATCTGAGGGTCAGGCACACTGTGGTTGAAAACTTCAGAGAATAAGCTTTTGGAGAGCTTGTTCCATACAGAATGTTCAAATGCTGTCTCGTTTTTTTGTTTGTTTGTTTTAATAGACACCCTAACAAAGCTATAAAACTTTTCAGATCGTAAATTTAAAATATTCTAAAAGTGACTTTGCATCCCCCAAAGGTCTGAGCCTCTAGTCTGCTAGTGCTTACTTAGGCATTTTGAGTTCATTTGGGTTTCACAGGAAATGTGGGCACAAAGTGTAAGGATACATCAAAGTTTAGCTTTGACTTCAATACTAGGCTCTGCTTTGCTTTTTGGCTTTTCCAGGTCGTAATCTTCGGAGGTCTAATTCATCTATTTCACCACTCTATTTTGTAACCCTATCTTGTGTTTGATCGATGATCATGTGATTGTATAGAGACCACATATCTAATCAGGAATGATGCCACTTTTCCAATGCTGATTGGAATAAGACACGTCTTTTAGATTTATCTTTCATATTTGAATATTTTTTTCCAGATATAGACAAGCATTTCAGATGTAGCTGGAGCTTAGAGCGAAAAGTCTCCAAATTTTGAAATTCTGTTGAAGTATAAATACTTTACTTATAAGAAGGTATTAATAAGAGAAATAAAATACTGCCTGCCTTATCAGTAAACTAAAGATGTCATCACTAGCCATTGCAGCCACCCTCCCACCACACCTCAGGGTGAGCCCTGAGGGAACTCAGGAAGGAAACAAAGAATACCTGCCGTCTAGCAGCCATCAGACTGCAGCCACACTCCAAGGGTGCAGCTTGAGGAAACTCAGGATGTAAAAACGTAGATAGCTGAGATGCATATCAAAAGAAAGATTTCAGTGAACCCAGGCTGTCGCATCTTCCCATATATAGAAAAGTGCTAAATTCCTTAACTTGAGATGTCTTGTTTTCTTTAATTAACAGTCATCTTTTGATGTTCAGACTACCTGCCCTTTGTTGCAAAACTCCCATGTATCCTGGCTCCCCCATTCCCCTCCTCAAAGCAGTTTTCTCAGGGTTACTTGAGAAGTTGCCTCCTGGGCTTGAAGTCCTAAGAATGTCCACCGAATAAAACATATGTCCGCCGAATAAAACATAACTCTCAGATTTTAGGTTGTAAATTTTTTTAGTCCACAAATGTATATTTATTGTTATAAGAGTAAAGTGTTGTAGTGATTAACGATCACTGAGAGTCATTAAACTTATGTATAAAGGTAATTAGTATTTTCAGACATTTTAACAAGAAAAGAGATTGGTAATTATTTGAATTTTTAAAAGAGAATTTAAAATTTTAAAAATTAAAAAATTTTTAGCTAAATAACTGTAATATGGCCAACCTTTTTATCCTTTCTGAGCAAATGTTTATAACAATTTGAATAATAATTGTATTAGTATGTTTGAGCTGCCATAACAGGATACTAAAGACTGGGTGGCTTAAACAGGAATTTATTTTCTCATAGTTCTGGAGGCTGAAAGTCCAAGATCAAGGTGCCAGAGGGTCAGAGCTCTCTTCCTGGCTTGTAGGTGGCCACTTCCTTGCTGTGTCCTCACATGGCCTTTCCTCTATACATGTGTTCCTGGTGTCTCTTCCTCTTTTTTTTTTTTTGGCGGCACCATGTGGCATGTGGGATCTTAGTTCCCTGACCCCGTGCCCCCTGCAGCGGAAACTCGGAGTTTTAACCGCTGGACCACCAGGAAAGTACCTCTTCCTCTTCTTATAAGGACCCTATTGGATTAGGGTCCCACTCTTATGACCTCATTTAACCTCAGTTATTCCTTAAAGATCGTGTCTCCATATACAGCCATACTGGGGGTTAGAGCTTCAACATGTGTATTTGGAGGGACACAATTCAGTCAACAATAATAATATAATGTAAGGGAAATAATAATAATAAAATGTTGTACCAGCATCCATAGCATTAAATGAAATTAACTTTATGAACTGTATTCATTTTTAGTTACTTAATGCCATATAAACTACAAGAAAAAGTCTTTTATGGGACTTCTCTATTTCTTATGATGACAGATTAAAAGCAGAACTTTAACTTTGCTACCTCAAGATTCACAGGGAAGAAAAAGATTCAAAAACTGTGATAAAACATCTTCAATCCAAATGTAATAAAAAAGAAAAGAAAGAAGAAATACTTTGAAGATTGTGAGACACATTGTTGTTACTTATAAAAATTCAAATCAACAGAATCCCAAGTGCCTTAAGAAGAAGATTCTTTAAATTTTTGAGTTAATAGGAGCTTAAGTTGTAAACAAAATATGTTAAGATAATTGTTTTAGATTGCAGTCATTCTCAGTAACTGTAGATGAAGCCATGGATCCTATGTGCAAAGTTCCTTCAAGAATATTATAAAAACCTTTTACTGAATTAAAAAATGCTATACTCAAAAAGATCAAAAATTATTTAATGTGCCACTTCTATATCTTGCATCAGGCATTTGAAGTTGAGTGGGATCAGTCCTCTGAGTTTATTCTTCTCTTTTAATATTGTATTGGTTATTCTGGGTCTTTTGCCTCTCCATATAAATTTTTTTGTTGTGTTTTTTGCGGTACGTGGGCCTCTCACTGTTGTGGCCTCTCCCATTACGGAGCACAGGCTCCAGATGCGCAGGATCAGCATCCATGGCTCACGGGCCTAGCTGCTCCGTGGCATGTGGGATCTTCCCGGACCGGGGCACGAACCCGTGTCCCCTGCATCGGCAGGCGGACTCTCAACCACTGCGCCACCAGGGAAGCCCTTCTCCATATAAATTTTGAAATCAGTTTTTCAATATCCAAAAAATAACCTGCTGAGATTTTTGATTGGAATTGTATTGAATCCATAGATGGAGTTGGGAAGAACTGACATTTTGACAATATTGAGCTTCCTATCCAAGAATATTGGAATATCTCTTTATTTATATAGTTCTTTGCTTTCACCAGAGTTGTGTGGTTTTCTCACATAGTTCTTATGCATTTCTGTTAGATTCATGCCTAAGTTTTTAATTTTTTGAGTGCTATAAATGCTATTGTATTTTGAATTTCATATTCTACTTGTTCATTGCCGGTATATAGGAAAGTGATTGACTTTTGTATATTAACCTTGTTTCCTGCAACCTTACTATAATCATTTTTTCCAGGAGATTTTTGTTGTGTATCCCTTCAGATTTTCTACAGACACCATCATAACATCTGCCGGAAAAGACAGTTTTATTTCTTCCTTCCCAATATGTTTACCTTTTATTTCCTTTCCTCTTTTTTATTGCATTTGCTAGGATTTCTACTATGCTGAAAAGTGGTGAGAGTGGTGAAAGTGGACATCCTTGCCCTTTTTGTGATCATTGTGGGAAAGCTTATCGTTTGTCACCATGAAGTATGATGTCAGCTTCGGAGTTTTTGTAGATATTCTTTATCAAGTTGAGGAAGTTCCATCTATTCCTAGGTGGCTGATATTTTTTTTATCATGATTCGGTGTTAGATTTTGTTCAGTATTTTTCTGCATCTATTGATATGATCATGTGAGTTTTCTTCTTTAGCTTGTTGATGTGAAAGATTATATTTATTTATTTTTGAATGTTGAACCAGCCTTGGATACCTGGAATAAATCCCACTTGGTGATGGTGTATAATTCTTCTTATACATTCTTGGATTTGATTTGCTAATTTTTTTGAGGATTTTTGTATCTGTATTCATGAGAGATATCAGCTTGTAGGTTTCCTTTCCTGTAAAGTAGTTGTCTGGTTTTGGTATCATGGTAATGCTGGCCTTGTGGAATGAGTTAGAAAGTCATCCCTCTGTTTCTATCTTCTAGAAGAGATTGTAGAGAATTGGTATAATTTCTTCCTTAAATGTTTCATAGAATTCACCAGTGAATCCATCCAGGTCTGATATTTTCTGTTTTGGAAGGTTATTAATTATTATTATTTAAACATTTAAAAAATAAATTTATTTTATTTTTGGCTGCATTGGGTCTTCGTTGCTGTGTGCGGGCTTTCTCTAGTTGCAGCGAGTGGGGGCTACTCTTCATTGCGCTGCGCGGGCTTCTCACTGTGGTGACTTCTCTTGCTGTGGAGCACGGGCTCTAGGCATGTGGGCTCAGTACTTGCAGCACACAGGCTCAGTAGTTGTGGCTTGTGGGCTCTAGAGCGCAGGCTCAGTAGTTGTGGCGCATGGTCTTAGTTGCTCCGCAGCATGTGGGATCTTCCCAGACAGGGATCAAACCCATATCCCCTGCATTGGCAGGCGGATTGTTGACAACTGTGCCACCAGGGAAGTCCCAGGTTTTTAATTATTGATTCAATTTCTTTAATAGATATAATCATATTCAGATGGTCTATTTCTTCTTGTGTGAACTTTGGCACATTTCAAGGAATTGGTCCATTTCATCTAGGTTATCAGATTTGTGGGGATAGAGCTGTTCATGATGTTCCTTTATTACCCTTTAATATCCTGGGATCAGTAGTGATGACCCTTCTTTCATTTCTGATATTAATCATTTTTCTTCTTCTGTTTTTTCTTAATCAACCTGGCTAGAGGCTTATTGATTTTATTGATCTTTTTGAAGAGCTCATTTGATTTTGTTGATTTTCTCTATTGATTTCATGCTTTCTATTTCATTGATTTCTGCTGTCATTTTTTTTCTTTCTTTCCTTCTGCTTCCTTTGGATTAAGTTCATTTTTTTTCCCTAATTTTCTAATGTGGAAGGCTTTTAGATTTTTCTTATTTTTTAAATGTAAGCATTCAGTGCTATAAATTTCCCTGTAAGCACTGCTTTCACTGTATCCCACAGCTTTTAATAAGTTGCATTTTAATATTCATTTCATTCAAAGCATTGAAAAAGATTTTTTTCTTGAGATTTCTTCTTGACTCATGTATTATTTGGAAATGTGTTGTTTAATCTCCAGATATTTGGGGGACTTTCCAACTATCTTTCTGTTACCAATTTCTATTTTAATCCAGCTGTGGTCTGAGAGCTTACTTTGTGTGATTTCTGTTCTTTTAAATTCATTAAGGTGTTTTTTATGGCCCAGAATGTGATCTATCTTGGTGAATGTCCATGTGAGCTTGAGAAGAATGTGTATTCTCCTCTTGTTGGATGAAGTAATCAATAGATGTCAATTATACCCAGTTGACTGATGGTGCTGTTGAGCTCAACTACGTCCTTACCGATTTTCTGCCTGCTGATCTGTCCATTTCTGCGAGAAGGGTGTTGATGTCTCCAACTGTAATAATGAATTCATCTCTTTCTCCTTACACCTCCATCAGTTTTTGACTTGTCTATTTTGACACTCTGTTGTCAGGCACAAACACATTAAGGCTTGTTACATATTCTTGGAGAACTGACCCCTTAATCATTATGTAATAGCCCTCCTTATCCCTGATAACTTTCCTTGATCTGAAGTGTGACTGGTCTGAAATTAATACAGCTACTCCTCTTTCTCCTTATTAGTGTAATCATGGTATATCTTTCTCCATCTCTTTATTGCTAATCTATGCATATTTTCATATTTTAAGTGTGTTTTTTAGAGACAACATATAGTTGAGGATCCACCTGACGATCTCTTTTATTTGTTATATTTAAACCATTGGCTTTTAAAGTGATTATTGATACAGTTGGGTTAAGATCTACCATATTCGTTATAGTTTTCTATTCGTTGCTCTGTTATTTTGTTCCTATTTTTGTTCTCCTCTCTGTTTCTGATGTTTCTGGGGTTTAGTTAGCATTTTATATGACAATTTTTTCCCTTTCTTGGCATATCAGTTATACTCCTTTTGGTGGTTGCTCTAGAGTTTGTAATATACATGTACAACTAATCCAAATTCACTTTCAAATAATGCTACCCTCCTTCACAGTTAGTGAAGATATCTTACGGTAACAAGATGATCCTAATCTTCCTGTTCATTCCTGGATCATTGCTCATTATGACAGTAATTCACATATATATATTAATATATCTCACAATCAAGTACATTGTCGCTGTTATTATTTTAATGAACTGTTGTCTGTTAGCTCAATTAAGAATAAGAAAAATAAAAGGTTTTATTTTACCTTCACTTATCCTTTCTCTGGTGCTCTTCCTTTCTTTATGTAAACCCAAGTTTCTGAACTATATCATTTTCCTTCTCCCTGAAGAACTTCTTTTAACATTTCTTGCAGGGCTCATCTACCGGGAACAAATACCCTCAATTTCTATTTGTCTGAAAAAGTCTTTCTCCTACACTGTTGAAGGATAATTCTCTAGTGTTCAAAGTCCCAGGTTGGAGTATTTTTCTTTCAACAATTTAAATATATCACACCACTCTTGTCTTACTTCCATGGTTTCTGAAGAGAAATCAAATGTAATTCTTACCTGTGCTCTTCTATAGGTAAGGTGTTTTTTCATCTGACTTTCAAATTGTTTCTTTCTTTTTGATTTTCTGACATTTAAATATGATATGTCTTAGATGGTTTTTTGGCATTTTTCCTGCATGGTGTTCTCTGAGCTTCCTGGATCTGTGATTTGGTGTCCAGCATTAATTTGGAGGAAATTATCAGTCACCATTGTTTCAAATATTTCTTTTCCTTTCGCTCTCTCTTCTCTTTCTGGTATTCCCATTATGTGTATGTTACACCTTTTTGTAGTAATCCCACAATTCTTGGATATTTGGTTCTGTGACTTTTTCCAGTCTTTTTTCTATTTGTTTTTCCATTTTGGAAGCTTCTACTGACACATCCTCAAATTCAGAGATTCTTTCCTCGGCTGCATCTGGTATACTAGTGAGCTCATCAAAAGCATTCTTCATTTCTTTTATTGTGTTTTCAATCCCTTGCATTTCTTTTAGATCCTTCCTTAGAATTTCCATCTCTCTGCTCCGTTGCCCATCTGTTCTTACATGGTTTCTACTTTATACATTAGAGCGTTTTCTGTATTAATCATGATTGTTTTAACTTGGTCTGAAAATTCCAACATCTTTTGTCATACTCAGTTTGATTTTGATGTTCATTCTGTCTCTTCAAACTGCATTCTTTGTGTTTTAGTATGTCTTGTAATTTTTTCTGGATAGGCACGATATCCTGGGTAAATAGAACTGCCATAAATAGGCCTTTAGTAAAGTGGTGGTGAGGTGTAAGGGGAGGGGAAGCATTCTACAGTCCTGTGATTAGGCTTCAGTCTTTCAGTGTCCTGTGTCTCTGACCTGTGACCTTTGTAAGTGCTCCTCAGTTCCCGCCCCCCACTCTCTTAGGTGGGACAGATGGCTAGAGTGGGGTGGAGTTGGGTATTTCCTGAGTCGTCTAGGCTCTGATAAATCCCCAATAGTTTAGGCTCTGATAAAATCGTTTCTCTTGAGGACAAGCCTGATTAAGAAGAACAGAATGCTCTGTCATATTTCAAAGGGCTCCTTTTCCCCTCCCCATGCTAGAAGCATGAGGAGATTTTCATTCAGTATCACTGTGAAGATCTGGTCAAGCCCCAGGAGGTAAAAATCACGAAAGTGTAAGATCCCTCCTGTGACTACCCCACCCCCTGGACTTTTTAACTCTCAGATGTGTCCACCCTGAGCCTCCAGTGGTTCATCAATTACAGTTTGTATTTTCTACCTCGGTACTGGGTCCCTTCGAGGTTTGTGCTCAGGGATTTCTGCTCTGGTAAGTTGTGATTTTCTATATTTGCCTGTCTGTTTCTTTAATTTTGAGGCCAACAGTTTGCCCTGTGACCTCACTTCTCTTAATGGTTCTTAAAAGAGTTGTCGATTTTCCAGTTATGTTATGTTAAAAGACATAAGTCAAATTGTTAGGAAAGAGTGACAACTTCCAATCTCCTTATATGCTGAACTGAAAACTGGAAGCCCATATCCATGTAGATTTCAGGATCAACTTGTTTTTCCTTTTTTAAAAAATAGATTTATTTATTTATTTTCCATCTCTGTCTGTGTTAGGTCTTCGTTGCTGCACGTGGGCTTTCTCTACTTGCGGCGAGAGGGGACTACTCTTCATTGTGGTGTGCGGCCTTCTCATTGTGGTGGCTTCTCTTGTTGCGGAGCACGGGCTCTAGGCATGCGAGCTTCAGTAGTTGTGGCTCGCGGGCTTTAAAGCACAGGCTCAGTAGTTGTGGCACATGGGCTTAGTTGCTCCACGGCATGTGGGATCTTCCCAGACCAGGGATTGAACACGTGTCCCCTGCATTGGCAGGCAGATTCTTAACCTCTGCACCACCAGGGAAGTCCAGAATCAACTTGTTAATTTCTGCAAAAGGGCAGCTGAAATTTTAACAAGTATGGCTTTAAATCTGTAGATCAATTTAAAGAATACTGCCATCTTAACAATACTAAGTTTTCCAATCCATGAACACAGGCTGTCTTTCCATTTCTTTAGGTCTCTTTAGTTTCTTTCAGTGATGATTTGTGGGTTTCCAAGGACTTGTTTTGCTAAATTTATTCCTAGTGTTTTATTCTTTTTGAAACTATTGTAAATGGAATTGTTTTAAAATTTTATTCTCAAATTGTTTATTATGGTGATGGAAATTCAATTGATTTTTGTATGTTGATTTTGTATCCTGCATCCTTGCTAAACTCATTCACTAGCTTTAATACTTTTTGTGCAGATTCCTGCCAATAGAGATACTTTGCCCTTTTCAATCTGGTGCCTTTTATTACTTTTTCTTGCCTGAATGCCCTGGCTAGGACCTCCAGTATCATGCTGAATAGAAGTTTTGAGGGAAGATATCCTTTTCTTTTTTCCCAGTCTTAAAGGGAAAGCTTCTGTATTTTACTATTATGATGTTTCATAGGGTTCTTCATAGATGCCCTTTGTTGTTTTGAGGAAGTTCTCTTCTATTTGTAGTCTGTTGAGTATTTTTATCATGAAGGAATGTTGGATTTTGTCAAATGGATTTTTGAATGTCAAACCAATCTTGTATTCCTGGGATAATTTACACTTGCTCATGGTGTATAATCCACTTTGTATGTCAGTAGATTCAGGTAGTTAGTATTTTGTTGAGGATTTTTTCATCTATATGCATAGATTTTTTTTTTTCCCCCGGGTGATGTCATTGTCTGGTTTTGGTATCAGAACAATACTGGCCCAGGGACTTCCCTGGTGGCACAGTGGTTGAGAGTCCGCCTGCCGATTCAGGGGATGCGGGTTTGTGCCCCGGTCTGGGAAGATCCCACATGCCGTGGAGCGGCTGGGCCCGTGAGCCATGCCCTCTGAGCCTGCGTGTCCGGAGCCTGTGCTCCGCAATGGGAGAGGCCACAACAGTGAGAGGCCTGCGTACCGGGAAGAAAAAAAAAAAAAAAAAAAGAGAGAAAAATACTGGCCTCATAGAATGAGTTGTAAAATTTTCCCTCCTCTTCTATTTCTGTAAGAGTTTGTAAAGCATTCATTAAAATTCTTCCTTAAACATTTGGCAAAATTCATCTGTGAAGCCATCTGGTCCTGAGCTTTTCTTTGTGAGAAGTTTCTTCATTACTAATTTTACCTCTTGTTATAGGTCTATTCAGATATTTTATTGATTCTTGAGTCAGTTTTGGTAGTTTGTGCCTTTCTAAGAATTTGTGTATTTCACATGGATTATCGGATTTCTTGGTATACAATTGTTCACAGTATTTCCTTACGATTTGTATTTCTGTGGTGCTTGTAGCAGTGTCACCTCTTTCGTTCCTTATATTAGTAATGTGAATCCTCCCTTTTTGAGTTTTCTGGTCAGCTTAAAGGTTCATCAATTTTGTTGATCTTCTCAAAGAACTAAAAGAATCTTTTAGTTTTATTGATTTTTCTCTATTTTCATAATTTTACTTATTTCCACTCTAATCTTTATTATTTCCTTCCTTCTTCTGGCTTTGAGTTTAGTTTGCTCTTTTTGCTTTTTGTAGTTTCTTAAGGTAAGATATTAGATTATTTATCTGATTTCTTTATTTGTTTTTAAAAAATATAGGCATTTACAGCTGTAAATTTCCCTCTAAGACTGCTTTAGTCACATCTCATAAGTTTAGGTATGCTTTTGTGTGTGTGTGTGTGTGTGTGTGTGTGTGTGTGTGTGTGTGTGTTTTCATCCAAGTGTGTTTTCTATTTTGTGTGTGCGTGTGTGATTTCTTCTTTGACCAGTTGGTTATTTAGCAGTGCCTTGTTTAATTTTCATCTATTTGTGAATTGCCCAATTTTCCTTCTGTTATTGATTTCTAATCTCATTCTATTCTGGTTAGAGAACATACTTTTCATGATTTTAATTCTTTTAAATTTGTTTAAACTTGGTTTTTATCCTAACATATGGTCTATTCTGGAGACTGTTCGACGCATAATTGTGAAAAATATATTTCCTGCTGTTGTTGGGTGGAGTGTTCTATAGATGTCTGTTAGGTGTAGTTAGCTTATAGTGTTCACATCTTTTATTTCCTTGTTTATCTCCACTATAGTTGTTCTATCCATTATTGAAAGTGGGCTACACAAGTCTTCAACTATTATTTTTGATTTGTCTACTTCTCTATTCTCTTATGCCATATTTTGCTTCATGTATTTTGGGTACTGCTGTTAAGTGCTTATACATTTACAATCATTATATGTTCTTGAAGGATTGACACTTTTTATTATTATAATATGTCCTTTGTCTCTAGTAATAATTTTTTTGCCTTAAAGTCTATTTTATTTGATATTAATACAGCCACTGAGCTCTCTTTTTCTTACTTTTGCATGGTAATCTTTTTCCCACCCTTTCAGTCTCAACCTGTTTGTGCCTCTGAATCTAAGGTGTGTCCCTTATAGAGAACATATAATTGAAGGATACTTTTTATTTCATCCATTCTGCCCATCTCTGCCTTTGAACTGGAGAGTTTAATCTATTTCCATTTAATGTAATTAGGTAGGATTTATATCTGTCATTTTGCAATTTTTTCTCCCATTTTTCTATTTTTTATACTTTTTGTTTTCTATATGTCTGATGTTTTTGTTTCTCTACATTTTCATTATTGGAGTATTTTGTGTTAAATAGATATTTTCTAGGGTTTCATTTTCTTGTGATTTATTCTACTTTTAGAAAAAGTTATTTTCTCAGTGATTGTTTTGGGGACTATAATTAACATCTTAACAATATCTCAGATTCATACCACCTTAAATTCAGTTGTATATAAAAATTTTGCTCTTATATAACTCCATTCCTTCCCCCAGTGCTGTTATTACATCTTTATACATTGTGTTACCTTCAACACAGATAGCTATAGCTTTATACAGCTGTCTCTTAAAACATTTAGTATAAAAAGGTTACAAACATACATTTGTAGTGTCTTATATATATACCTATGTAGTTATCTTTATCATGCTTGTTATTTTTTCACATGAATTTGAGTTACTCTCATGTGTCCTTTTATTTTAGCCTAAAGGAATCCCGTCAGTATTTCCTGTAGAGCAAGTCTGCTAATGAAGAGTTTCCTGTTTTGTAAAAATCTGGTAATGCCTTAATTTCTTCTTTATATTTGAAGGATAGTTTTGCTGGTTATAGAATTCTTGGTGGACAATGCTTTTCTTTTAGCACTTTGAGTTTGTCATCCCACTGCCTGCTGACTTCCATGATTTATGATGAGAAATCAGTTGTTAATCTTATTGAGCTGCCCTTGCATGTAATGAGTCACTGCTCTCTTACTGCTTTCAGTATCCTCTTTGTCTTTCAACACTAGGAAGTTTACAGCTCTGACTTATCCTTCTCCTCCTACTTGCTCAGAGCCTCAAGTCAGCCAGAAGTGAGAACTCAGGGCCTTCTTGGGTCATTCCACAGCATGGGTACAGCCCTGGGCATGCACACTGTCCTACATATGTGTGTGGCTTTCCATAGTCCCAGGAATACTGGAAGTTTTCAAAGCCCTCTATGAACATCTTATTCTGTAGTTTTTGTTTCTAAGCTTTTGGTTAACCTAATGTTTGTCCCTTCTGTTAGTCACTGCCATAGGCAGCTATGATGTTAAACAATTGTCACTGATTGTTTTAACAAATTTCCACAGGTAGGAAGCTGTTTGTCTTTAATGAACTCTAAGTCAGGTCAAATAAAGAGAGGTCTTCTCTGAACCACCAGGCATGTCCAGTAATGACAACTGCCCCTTCCACTGGCTGCTAGGCTGCTTGTTCTCACTGTGACTGTGGGCTATTTGTTTTAAGGCTACAGTGGAGCTGAGACATGGGGGTGGGAACAGGGCAAGTTAAAATGCTACGAAACTTGCTCTTCTTATTTAGCTTCAGTCATTTTTTCTTGACTAAATGCCCCTCCCCCAAGATTGCTGGTTAATTTTCAGAGTCCTGCAAAAGTTGATTTTAATTATTTTCCCAGTGTTGGCATTACTGTTATGGAGGGAAAGATTTTTGGACATATTCCCTTTACAATTCTTCTGCTCATGGAACTTTAAAGAGCCAGTGAAACACTGCCCAGGTGAGATTTTGCAGCACAGTAGAACATCTCAGTAATCGTATTACATGTGACGATTACTATAATGAGGAACTCACAAAGATCAAAAGCCTTTATGCTGTGACCACCATGGGAGAGGTTAGCAGTTCCTCCTACCAGAAAGTTGAATTTCCTGTCAACTGTATACCACTATGAGTGACGATATAATAGCTCTCTATCTTAGAGAGAAGAAACTGAAATTTTTATGATTAAGGAAAAAGGCTCCTGGGGGTTTTGACATTCTCCTAATCCTACATATCACTGGAAAACCCAGAAATATCTCCTGGTTCCTTTCAGCCCTGTTTCTAGCAAAATATTCACTCATAGTTTTGGAACCAGAGATTGTTGCTTAGGAAGGAATAAGCATGATTGACATGTGGAGCAAGGAGCCCTTGTTGTAACTTCAGTGCCTCTGAGGTTTCTCTTAAATACAAAGAGAGAAGAATGCATGTTTTAAGAACAAAACCAAACACCTTTGAAGCATGAGGTTTTCAAATTGGTCACCAATAGCATAATACCCAGGAAGTCTGACCAAAGACTTCTCCAGGAAAACTATTTCAAGGGATCAAAGAAAAAAAGGTGTCTATCAAAAGAATTTGTTAATACTAAACAAAAAAATGGATGACTTAAAAATAAAAAATGCCATCTATTTCATTGTAAATAATTACCTCAGCTTGACTTACGCACTTTACTAACACTAGGTTTGGGATCATGTAGGCAGTTAGTTATTAGATTTTCCCACTCTGAACAGCATTCTTGTCCTTTAAAGGCACAATTCTAAGTCTTACAATCCTTGATTCCTTAACTGGTAGATTCATATCTATGGAGAGGTTGTGAAATCTTATCTAGGAGATCTTGAAGTTGAGTGTTGCACTTGCAGCTCCCTGGGATTCCAAGATAGGATAGAACTACAACATGTAGAGGGGCCCTTTTGTTTTTCTGTCCCTGCCCCTCATTTATTATTTGAACATAGCTCCCCTCCCTTCTCAAATTCCCAGCCTGCTCATGCACACTTAAGTCTCCTCCAGTATTTATTAAATACCTCAGGGAAATGGTAAGTAACTTTTTATAAAATGGTTGAATACCACAATAATCATTGTTGGGGACAAGATCCACCAATGGATGCTAAAATTAATGGGTGAAGTTTTGAGGAGAAACAAGTTCACATAGTTTCAAAGTCTTACCTCCCTTGATATAATGCACTGAGAATTCACCATCATTTCATTGCCAAAAATGTTTGACCTCATGCAAATCATGAGAAGACATTAGACAAAACTAAATTGGGAAACAGTCTACAAAATAAACCATCAGTACTCCTCAAAAGTGTCAAGATCATGAAAGATAAGGAAAAACTGAAGAACTGTCAGATTGGAGGAGACTAAGGAGAAAAAAAATAACTGAGTGGAATTTGGGAGACTGGATAATTCTATCTGGAACAGAAAAAGGATATTAGAAGAAAAAGTAGATAACATTTGAATAAGGTCTGTATTTTAGTTAGTAGTGTTATACCTGTGTTAATTTTATAGATTTGATTATTGTACTATAGATACCCAATATAATAACCTTAGGGGAAGTTCAGAGGGGTCTACAAGAACACCGTACTATTTTTGCAACTTTCTGTAAGTTTAAATTTGTTCAAAATAAAAAGTTAGAAAAAACATTGCACACAATTTTTAGCATGTCAAAGGACTATTTTTTCCATTCCTTTGATCATTTTTTGTCATTCTACTCAAAAACTTGATATTTTTGGATATAATATTCTAATTATATTATTCTAATTATATCTAAATCTATATATCTATATCTATATCTAATTATATCTAATTATATCTATCTATATATATAAAATTATATCTATATCTATATATATATATTCTAATTATATCTAAAATATCTAATTATATTCTATAATATTCTAATATAATATTCTAATGAGAATATAACTAATGCAGACGATAGGTGGAAACATTTTGAAAGAAACTAAAAAGTATTATACCAACGTAAGGTTGTATTCTCAAATTCTTATGCTGCTTTTTCAGTTTAATTTACACCCTGTTTTGTGTTTAAAATGCATTGTACACTGGTGGTGTTGTGAACTCACATAGTTTACGACAGGCATGGGATTTAACTTAGAAATTCTTCTTTGGAATACTTTCCAGATTGGAGGGACTCGCTATTCACAGATGAACGGTTAATGGTGTAGCTGGAATTTTTATTCCTTAGGGACTTCAGAATCTATTGCTTGTAGACTAATTTAAATGCTCAAACATTAGGAATTTGGTTTTGTTGGTTTTGTATAGTTAAGAAGTGTTTAAAAGCAAATGAGACACGGAAAGTTGAACAAAATAAAATGGTACATGCCATCTTGAGAGTTATAATTTGTAGTTAGCCATAACTAGGGGAAGTTATGAAGTCCCAGTCATCTCATCTAAGAGGAAGTACCAACCGAGTCCATGCTTCTCCATCTTAACGTGTACAGAAATCTTCCGTGGATTTTATTAAAATGCAGATTCTGACGCAGCAGGCGCCCAGTGGGCTCCGGGATTCTGCATTTCCAGCCAGTTCCCAGGAGATGATCCTGCCACGGACGACATTGTGAGTGGCAAGAACCTAAATGGCTGGAAAGGACACGCTATGTATGAGTCCTGTCTACTGCAGGTGTACATTTTCAAAGTGGATTTAGTTTTAAACAAGTGAAACGTTTAAGTACCTTCAGGCAGTGCAAGCGATAGCAAAATTTTGAGGAACTCTCTCCAATGAAACAAAGTCTGGAGGAAGGGAGTGCTGCGTGTGAAGCCCCAGTCACCCCAATGTCAGGCGTTGCCTGAGCAGAAACTCGGAAGGAAAGAGACTGGATTCAGTCTGAGATGAAGCTGAACCAGTCCACGCCCTACCCGTAGGGTGGAAGCAAACACATCCCCAGGAGCATGTCTACCACCGCCACCAGGGGGCGCGCCGCCACAGCTTTTCCAAGCCGGCGGTGTGGACCGTCAACCTCACCTTGGGCGGCGCGGGGACGAACCGAGATAAGGAAACGGATACAGCACCTTACGGTGGTGGTGGGGCCATCCCACTGTCTCAGAACCTGACTCCGGGTTTCTCCGGTGACAGGGACTTGGTGATGGGTAATGTGTGAACAACTCTTAGGATGTTACACTGGCGTTTGAGCTGGGCATGAATTGAATCCAATTCCAATCTGCGGTTAGATTCCAGGTGTAAGGGAGGCGGGGTTTGCGGTGGGGACCCTCACGCGGATAACACAGGGCTGTTAAAATGAAAAGAGCGACTGACTTCAGCATCTTTTTCTTTTGAACGTTGTGTGTCTTCAGAAGGCCTCCTGGCTGCAAACATCTTGCCGAGGAAGGGCTCCCATCATCTTTCTAGTTATCATCGAGGGAAGAAGAAACGGCCTGCACATAGATCTGTGGACCAATTCGATGCACAAGTCCGGCTTCCTGAAAAGGCCGACCCCCCCCCAGGGTGGGCTGCTCTCCTCGGCCATCTTCCGGCCCCTCAGAAACCAGCAGGGGCGTAGGGCAGCCAGAGGAGCGCTGAGAGCATGGCTCACGCAGGCAGGCGGGGCCCGTATCAGACTGTGTCAGTTCCCTTAATTTAAGTCAACTTGTCTTAACTACTTACACATGAACAGATTCTTTTAATTGTTCCTTATTTTTTAAATTAGAGAAATAGGACCTGCTGATGCCAGAAAAATAATTCTAAAAATAAAAAACAGTATAAAAGTGAAAGTCCCTCCTCATTCACTAACCTCCACCCCAAATCCTGAAAGCCCACCTCCAGAAGTAACCATTGCTGCAGACATACACTCAAGTGATTTTGCTGAACTTGGCAAAAATGACATTATACAATTCATAAAGCAGCTTGCTTTTGCCACGTAAGATGCATATTGTAGTCTATCAGGATGAGTTTTGAAACTTAAAAATGATCAAACGTTTTAGAGATCTGTCTTCTTGATTGAAAACAGGATTCCTAAGCCTAATGTTTATATGTTAACAAAAATATGCCCCCAGGGCGCTTCTTAGCTCCCCCTGCCACACTCAGCATCCTGTCTGCCCTAGTTTACAGTGACAAAATGAAACGAGTGGGGTTTACATACATGTTTTCTTTCCGAATTTCTGATAGAATGAGCAAATTGCTCAAATATTGAATGCTTAATTTTTGTCCTCTGAGGATTTAAAATTTTAATCTCTTTATTATTTTCCCTGGCTTTGGATTTTTTTTTAAATAGGACTTTTTTTTTAATAGCACTTGTGTGAAACAGGAGACAGATGTAGCCATAGCTATAGGATATGCTTGTTTACTCTCTGTTTCTTCCAAATAACCAAAATAAGTCAATTAAAAATATTGACAAAAAGGGGAAAGGTAATATATTTTTCCTTTTTAGATTTTCTCTCCAGGATCCACCAAAAAAACATGCCAAGCTGTCCCTTTCTTTTGAACAACAGAGCTCAAACTTGAACACAGAAGAATCCCTGGAAGCTTCTGAATGATGGAGATTTCCAGGCCTCCTGAATCCCATTTCCTCAGGATGGGCTGGGAATGGATGTTATTAACAAGATCCCTTGTACTTTTTATGTCTACCGACATTGGATTGAAAGGATCCTCCATGGCTCTGCCCCAGCGGGGGGCGGGGGGGGCGGTGGCAGGGGAGGGAATCTTTCCTGACGGTACCTTAACTCTACTTTCCTCCCATTTAGAAGAAACAGGGGATGGAAAGAATGTACATGAACTGGGTTGTGCTTTTTCCATTAAAAGCTGCCTCCAAATTTTATGCTCACCTTAGGAATTCTTCTAGGCTTGTCTTGAAAAGCCTAACCCCCTAAGTTTGCCAGGTGACCGGCTGTCCTGCAGTTACCCCTGGGTGGTGTAACCGGTTTGAGAAGCAGCCCATGACTGTTTCAGTTTCAGCTGAAGTTCCTTCTAAAACAAGCCAATCTGGGAGGTCACTTGTCTCTGATCCAGAGGCAATGGTTTGGTTATTCTTGGCTTACGCTAAACTTGGAAAGGAGCTGAAGCATCAGGTAAAAAACAACCTCCACCTACGCAGCACGAGAAAGAAACGATCACAGCTCTACACACCGTGTGGAAAGATCCCACAGAAACAAGGTTGAGCAAAAGCTGCCTCCGTTCACCTGAAGTTCAAGGACAGGCACCCATGACCCAGGGTGAGAGAGAGGCGGGAAGAGGGGTTACCTTCAGAGGGTTATCGCCTGGTGGGGGGTTGGCACGAGGGGGACTTCAGGGGGGCAGAGAACGTCCTAAGTCATGATCTGGAACCTAAGTACATTGTCCATGCATAGATAAAGTCATTGAGCTAAATGTTAAAGCTGTGTGCAGGTTATTATACATAAATATACTTCAGTAAATTAAAAAAAAGATGATGGGCAGTTCTGACTATGACAGTGGTCCACTAGGAAAAAAATCTCTACAGTCACATCCATGTAGTGAGTCAAAATCACTCAACAAATGCCAATCATTGGGGAAAAAAATAAAATTGGAAACAATTATAAAGTAACTGATTCACTTTACTGTACACGTGAAACTAACACAACATTGTAAATCAACTATACTCCAATAAAAATTTAAAAAAATAAAACAAGCAGTTTCTTTTAAGTCCATGTCTAACTGAACTATTAAAAATCCCGTGAGCCCCACCTTGCTGAGGGGGTGCTCTCACACACCTCCTGACCTGGAGTGTGGACACATGCACCCACAACTAGGAGTGAACGTTTTGTGCTCTTTGAAATGCCGACAGCTCAGGAAGCGGCTAAAGGAGCAGTTTTACCAGCTTTTTGATGAGGGCATCAAACAAGGATGGGGAAGGGATAAGTGGTCAGGCGCCCCTTGGTGAAGCTGGGGTTTTGTTGGCATCTGAGTGACTGATGTTGACCAGACCAGGCCTGGGATGGGAGGCCTGGGAGTTTGTGTCTAGGCAGACATGAAGGGGGTGCCACAGCCGAGGGCTGTCCCAGGGTCACCCATGCAGGAGTCTCTCCCTGTTCTCCCATCCACCGACACTCGGCCTTATTGTGTTTGGAGGTGTTCTATGAACACTTAGCGTCTGTCCTCTTTGCTCAGATTTTGTCTCCCTGTGTGAGAGGCGGCCACAGCCAGGAGGCTGACTTGTTGCCTCACCAAGCAAGTGGCTCCCCTGATCTTCTCCTCTCCTCCGTCCCCTCCTCCCTCTCCATTGGTGGCATTGTCTGGTGTTATAGAGGCACAACCCTGCCTTGTTGTGGGAACTGCTCTGTCAGGTCTGGGCGCTCTTGGCAGGGGAGGCTGGAGCCTGGGAAGGAGGCCGGAGGGCACAGAAGACCCTGGTGGTCTGGGCCTCACTCACTGGGCTGACATCAGCACGTGCATGTGGTCCTTGGTGACGGAGGCAGAGCGATGACAAAGACAAACCACTTCTGTGCCCTCGTAACCGGTCCAAAGTCTCTGCATGGAACTAAAATTGGAATGATTTTAGGAGGTAACAACCGGGGGCATGGACGGTGACCCCAGCATCCAGCCCAGGGTGCCAGGCCAAGGAGGCGCCGTGCATGGCTCTTGGAAGGGTGCAGGCCCTGGCACATCTTGGGGTGTTGCTTCTCTTTCCAAGCAAGCGAATTCTCAGACTAATGTATCAGGGCCTGGAATTTTCTCCCTGAGGCTCTTTGCACAAAATGTGAGATCAAATGCAAACAGATTAAGAAATAAAAGGCAAAAGCTGCCTCGGGATTGATGAGGCTCCTGATGGTGAAAGATAAATAGCACATGAGTTATTTCAGCTCCCGTTCCTTCCAAAATTCCGTTTCCTGGGGGAGCTTCCAGAGACTGGGAGAGGGCAGGGAGGACAAAAATAACTGTTTTCCTGGGACGAGGAGCCCACGGGGGGTTCTGTCTCCCTCCTCCAGTGCTGCCAGAGGACTTGACAGCCTGCTGCCCCCAACCCTACCCCCGCCCCCCAAGCATGCCTGCTGGAGGGAGGGGGTGCTTCCCTCCTGCGTGGGGAGCCATCCCTGTGCCGGGTGAGGGACCCACCGGCCGAAGGTGCTGTCAGGCTGGGGACCGGAAGTGCCTATTTTTCTTCTCTGGGTGGTTGGCTTCTCAGGGGTCTTTGTCTCTGCTACACCCCACTTTGCTCTGAAACCTGTCAAAATGAATATGAACTAAAAATCATTACTAGGCACCCCGGGAGTGATCTCTCATCTCTCTGTCTCCCTCCCCTCCCCCAACCTTCCTCCCTTTCTTCCCATCAGTGCAGGTGCGGAGAGCATTTCCAGGGAATTGCCAACTCCTGGTTTCTCCCCTCCTCCCTCCTGCTCCCTCCCCCGACACCTCTCCCACCCCCAGATTACACAATTCCTTGTGCCTGTGGCTCATTCCCTAACCCAATTAGTTCCAGATTCCCTCTCTCACTTTTAGTTTTCCTATTTACACGAGAAAAAGCGATTTGAGTGTCTTTCCCGGTTAGTTGAATAAAGGATAGTATTCCAAACTCCTAAACTTTCCTGTCTATGTCTCTGAATGTTGACGGAGAACCACCCTCCCCCGCCTTCAGCCTGGGCAAACTTCCACGGTTTAAATCCTCCTCGGTACCTGGTAACCAACCAGAGTGGGAGTGAAGGGTCAACCACAAGGGGGTCGTAGGAGAGGTGCATCCCGGAAGACACCAGGCCGAGAAAGGAGTAAAGGAATGATACGCCCAGGAAGCGAGATCTTCCAGGCTTGTTGGGTGAAATGACCCCTCTGTGGTAAGGAAGCCACCCAGGAAGGACTGTTTTGTGCTTTGCCATCACCTGCTGTCCCCAGATGCTGTTGGGTGTCATCTGGGAGGCATGAGCCAGGAGGTCACCCACAGGTGGGAACACACTTGGACTCTGTGGGTCCTCCCAAGACCTAGGAGTGGAGAACCCTGTACAGAGCTTCCCTCCTTCCTCCTCACCTCCCGGACCATCTGCATGCAGCTAGATTTCCTGATATGACCGGACTCCACGGAGAAAGTCACCTGGATTTCAGTGATCCTCTTTTGAACAAGCCCTTCTGTTTTCAGCCCTACCTCCTCCTTGGGGCTAGATCCACCATCCCAACCAGCAGCCCAAGCCAGGTACCAGGGAGGAAGCCGGAAACCCCAGGAAGGAGGGTGGGTGTGCCTGAGACCACTAGATGTCCTCTCTGCACGGGGCACCTTCTGCAGGGCTGCAGGTGACGGCTGGAGCAGAACTGGGGGCAGAGGAGTGGGGGGATTAGGGCTCTGACCTCAGGGGTGGGGGCAGGCAGGGGCCTCCTCCCGAGGTTGGCTGGGGACCCTAGGGCCGCCTTGACCCAGGACAGGGCCAGCTGCCCACCTTCCCTCAGCCACAGCCCTGGGCTTGGTCCAGGACGATCGCGAGTGAAGTGTGAGCCCGGGCCAGAGGGGGGAGCCAGGACATCCTCAGTGAGCCAAGAGCCTCCGGGGAGTCCTGTTCCAGATCCCGAGCCGGGCGCGCAGGGGGATCCCCGCAAGGGGGCGGAGGGAAATCCAGGAGGCCCGCGGGAGGAAGCGAGCCCGGCGGCCGGGCGCGCGCACCCAAGCGCACTCGCGGCGCCCCTCTCCGGGCACAGGGTGGGGAGGGGGCCGGAGAGACCCTCGGCTCCTCTGAAAGTTTCGGGCGAACCCTTTTTCCCAGAGAGCTGCCTCTCGGCTGCGCGTGTGTCCCGAGAGGGGGCCTCCCGCGCCGGCACGAGCGCAGGACCGCGCGCGGGGCTCCCTCCCCGGCTCAGTCTCCTCCCCACGCGCCCCCTCTCCGCCGGGCTGGCCAGCGCCGCCGCGTCCCCGCCGCTGCCCCCCGCCCGCGCCCGCGCCCGAGCCCGAGCCGCCGCGTCGCCGCAGGCTGCCGCCTTGCCCCGAGCTCCCGGCGCGCTCGGCCCCGCTCGGCCCCGGCCCCGCGCGCGGACCATGGAGTAGGCGGACGGCCCCGCGACGCGCTCCCGCAGCCCGCGAGGCCGGAGCAGCCCCGGTGGCCTCGCCCGCCGGCCGCGTTGGCCCGCGGCGGGTCCTCCTCCCGCCGGTCCTCCCCGCTCCTCCTCCTCGGCTGCCGCCGCCCCCGCCTCCCGGCCGCCCCCGCCGCCCCCGCCGCGCCGCCGCCCGAGGCCGAGCGCGGACGCCGAGCGTGGGAGCCATGGAGCGCGAGGAGGACGGGGACCCCGAGCGCCGGGAGGCTGCGGCGCGGGCCGGCGGCGACAAGGAGGAGGAGGAGGAAGAGGAGGGACTGAGCGACAGCGACGACGAGGACGAAGACCGGGAGACCCGCGGCGGCCGCCAGGAGGAAGAAGAGGAGGCGGCGGCCGCCGGGCGGGAGCGCAGCGAGGACGCGCCGCCGCCGCCGCCGCCGCCGAGCGCGGAGCTGCCTCCAGCCGCCGTGCCCGCCGCGGCCGCCCGCGACCGGAGCGGCCGCCGCCCGCCGGGGCCCCAGCCGGGGCCGCTGCCCTGCCGCCCGAAGAGGATGCCGTCGCCCGACGAGGAGGAGCGCGAGCGTCGCCGGAGCCGCCGGAGGGACCTTCTGCTGAGCCAGATAGGCTTCCTGGCCCTGGTGGCGCTGCTGCTCTGGTCGCTGTCGAGCATGCAGGACCACGACGGTGAGTGCTCGCCGCCCGCCCCGAGTGGGCGCTGCGGCTCCGGCGGTGCCGGGCTCCCCGGCCGGGCCGGCGGGCGGGGGTGCCGGGCCGAGGACGCCCCCTGCCCCTCGGAGGGGCCCCGGAGGCGAGGACCACGCGGTGGGGCCGCGGCAGGCACGCTGGGCGCCTAGCTGCCCTGGGAACCCTCACCTGTGCCTCCCGGCTCTGCCCTTCCTGCCACGAGCGGGAGGGACTGGGGGCGGCGGCGGCGGCGGGGACGGTTCCCCTAAACGAGTGCCCCGTGGCCAGTAATAAAGTTGTCCTGGTGAGCTTTGGGCCCCTGTGCGCCGTGACCACCTGTGTGTACTCCTTGGCTTGTGGAGGGAGGGCTGGTTGACTGGTGAGCATACAGTTCTCGAAACCTCTCAGGCGGGATGGACCGGGTAGGAAGCTCCATCCCCGCCTTTCCAGAACAGGTGCGGGGAACTCCTGATAGGAACAAAGTGCTGGCCCCCGGCTAGGGTTTGGGACTGGTTCTCTTCCATTGACCACTCGCTGGCAAGACGGATCCCTTTTGTGGACTTGCAGCCGGGGAAGAAGCCATTAGGCTGGACTGTCCCTCATTTTGTTCACTGCTCTCAGGGTGCCCTGCGGTGGGAGCCCCCTTTACCCACAACTTTTTTCTTATTTTTGTCCTTGGCCTTTCTTGAGCTGAAATAGACCTGGTGGAGGAATGTGCTCACAACAGTTGTCCACGGTAAAGAGTTTGGACCCTGGGTGTGCAGCTGTCAAAGAAACGGAGGAAAGTCTTGGAAGAATAACTGTTGTAAAACGGTTTTATGTCCCGGCCATTCAAGTGGCACGGTTCCTGGGAAAACAGCCATGGAAATGGTCGTGAGGAAAAGCAGTCCCAGATACAGGCTTTGGTGTTAAGATAGACGGAGCTCCAATACAAGGTGTTATGAAGTGCAGAATGAAGGCATTTGGATAGTGATGGTCAAATATTTTTAAGGGTGCTATCAATTAAAATAGGGACCTCCCCCAGTTGAGTGTCTCGTGCCTGGTGGGGAAAGCAGATGGTCGGTCTTGGTCCAGGTCTTAGCCGACTTCAGCATATATGGTAAAAGGAGAGAGCCTGTCCTGGTCTTCAGTGGAGCCCTTGAGACTCCCGGGTTCTCTCCACTTCTCCTGGATCCCAGACTCTCTGGCCATGAGGACTGCCCTCAGGAAGGTGACCGTGCCGGGTGAGGGAGGCTCGACCTCTCCAAGGGCAGAGTCTGACTTGTCGAAAGCAGTTCCTGGCCGATTCTCGGAAAGAGGCTTTTCATTAACCCCCTTTTCATCTTCTCAGTTTTGATGAGTGCAAAGCCAGTCCGTACTTCATGCCACCTTTGGAAAGGGGAGTTCCAAGTCACTTACGTGCCGGCCATTTTCCTGCAGGTTGGGGTTCTCTGAGCCATCGAATTCCACCACTTTCAAGGCTACAAAAGACATTTTTCTGGATAGAGGATGTGACCCAGGTGGTTAAGTCTGTCAGTGGCAGGGGGCTGCCTGGGCCCTGGGAAAGCTGGGATGTTCGGAGGGAGGGGGTGTCAGACACTCAGCAAGCTTGAAACTTGGTGACTAGATGTCATTTGGAGATGGACAGAAATGGTCCTGGTAGGGACTCATGCACAGCCCTTTCCTCCATACCTTCCCTTGATCTGTCTTCTCCTTCCTTCCATCCACATTCTTTTTCTTTAAATTTTATTTTATTTTTCTTGGCCGCACCATGTGCTGCTCAGCATGCGGGATCTTAGTTCCCCGACCAGGGATCGAACCCGTGCCCCCTGCAGTGGAAGCACAGAGTTCTAACCACTGAACCGCCAGGGAGTCCCCATCCACATTCTCCTTCTGCCTCTCCACCCGCTCCCATAAATGTGGCGCGTGAGAAGACCCCCAGCCCAGTAACTGAAGATAACAGTGAACGTCAGTGGGGGGAGTGTGTACCATCGGGCCGGCGGATGGCATACTAGTTGTAATTCTGTCTCAGATCACCTTTTCTTCCACTAGATATTGATAATTTCATTACACGATGCACAGCAAGATTTTGCAAGGCCCAGGTTTTTCGAGATAATTTTTTAAGATACTGATTAATGTGTGTGAATCTGCAAGTGATTATTTTGCTTGAGGGGTTGCCATTCAGCATACTTAACCATGTGAATAATGACTTTTACCCCGGAAACGTGGGGGATGCTGTACTTGAGGGTCCTTCAGTATGGCTGAAGTGTTTGGAATTTAGCCTTGTATTAAAGGCACCGTGACTTGGAGAGGCCAAGTGATTCGCTTTAGGTCACACAGCAGTTGGGGAGCAGAGGAAGAAACCAACGTGAGGTGACCTGGCTCTTTGATCCCACCTGTGTCCCCTGGTATTCATGCCACCATCTGGGTGTAGCTTTGTAATATTTATATAACCACATGGGGGGGTACCTTCATAATTATCAAAGGTGATATTTTTATTTATTCACCTTGAAAACCATGCAGTGATTAAGTGTTATTTCTCAGAAGCCTCTTTTCTAACATATATTGAGTTTTCTTTTTTTTTTAAATAAAAAGGACAGTTCTTTTACCAAACCAGAATAGAGATGTGTGGAAGTTATGTTATATAATCTTGTATAACATTTCTAATTGTATGGAATCGGAGATCCCTTTCAGGACATCTAACCAAACTCAGTATAGATTCTTTCCTGCTCAGATGGGACAGGAGCATTGTTAAGCTTAAGTCAGGAAGAATTAGCGCTGGAATCAAGAAAAATGTTAATTCTCACAACAACAAAAGCAATCATAATATTAACCGGAATTTGGCAGGCTCTTAATTGTGGGCCCTGGGCTAAGTCCCCTTTCTATGCGTTGCCTCCTTGAAGCTGCAGACACTTGAGCTTCCAGTGGTGGACAAGGAAAGAAGAGCCCTCGGTGCCCTATTTAGTTGTTGTTGATGAAGATCTTGGTTTTGATCTGTTTTCAGAGCCAGTTGAAATAAGGTGTCAGATTTGCTAACGCGATTTTCTTTTATTTTTTTGCAGTGTGAATGTTGTGTTGTATGTTTTGAGTAGTTTAATAAAAGTGTTTAATTTTTCTTTGCAGTAAGAAACCTGGTCCTCTTTTTCCGTAAGTGGTGCGGACAAAGCCCAGAGGTCCTAACTTGGGAGTAATTAGAGACATCCCCTCCTAAAGGTCCCTAGGGTGGTGAATAGTGAAGAAGGACAGTCATACACAGGTACATACGTATAAATTTTGAGATACTCTTTGGCTCAGCTGCTGTTGCTACATAACAGATCACCCCCAAATAGTGGTGTAAAATGACTCTTTCATGTTTTTACTCAAGGATACTTTGTGTCAGGGACTTGGTCAGGGCCTGGTGGGGATGCCTCTGTTCCGTGATGTCTGGGGCCTCAGCTGGAGACACTGAGGGCCTGGGGGACTTGGCGGCTGGGTCTGCAGTCGTTTGGCGGCAACGTCACCACCGTGTCTGGGGTTGATGAGGGTTGTTGGCTGGACCCTCAGCTGGGCTGTCAGCCGGACACCTACGTGTGGCCTCTCCACGTGCCTTGGTTGGACTTCCCCAGAGCGTGGCAGCTGGGGTGCAGGAGAACAAGGTGGGCGTGCCTGGCATTTTTATGCGTCAGCCTCAGGTGCTGCGTAGTGCCACTGCCTCTATTTTCTGTTGGTTGGGGCGGCGACATATCAGCCCGAGTTCGAGGAGAGGGGACATTGATGCCACCACTTACTCCATGGAGGGCTGTCAGGATACAGGGTAAGGTGAGCACATGTGATGGGAGATGCTGTTGTGACCATCTTTGGAAAACCAGGATCTTAAAAGGATGATAACTTAGGAGTGATTGTAGACATTCCCCAAGATGGTAAGAGGCAAATAATACATACATACACACACACACACACACACATATACGTGTGTGTATGTATATGCGTGTATGTGCAGGTATGTGTATGTACGTATGCTTATATGTGCATATGTGTATTTATGAGTGTGCATGTGTGTATATGCGCATGTGTGTATGTGCGTATATGTACGTGTGTGTGTGTGTGTGTGTGTGTGTGTGTGTGTGTGTGTATGTGTACAATTTCTATCGAAAGACCATCCAATCATGCTGCTCGCCTTACCTGGTTGGGTCCAGAGACGACATTTGAAGAGCGGCTGCAGTGGGGATTTGAACTGCACATTTCAGTGGCAGAGCTGAGAGCTCGTATTTAGCTTTGTGGCTCCCCGCCCCTCAGAAGACCCTGACCATGACCTTTCGGTCCCTCCTGTGGCTTCCTGGGAGGGCTGGCTGGACTCTCCAGCTCTTTCTTCCCTCCCTGCCCTCCCCTGTCCGTGCATCACCACTAAGGCCTTTCTTCTGCTCCTCAGAAGGGGGATGCTTCTGGCCCTAGACCTCTAGCGCCTGCTGGTCCCACTGTTGCCACCCCAGCTAGTTCAGCCTGCATCCTTCACTTCCAGGCCCAAGAGCCTCCGGACTAGACCTGGTCCCCCACTGGCCTGTTTGCTCTCTGAACACACTCTGTTTTACCTTTGTAGCATTTTGTTGGCAATTATGTGTTTCTTTGGTTATGATTTGAGTACCATCTCCTCTTCACCAGAGTCTAAGCTCCAGGAGGTCAGGGATCCTGTGACCTTTCCTCACCTTTGTCACCCCATCACCCCACCCAGAGTAGATGCTCAAAAGGCATTTGTTAAGTACGGAAGCTGCTTTGATGTCTGAGCGACAGTACCTGTGATAAAACCTAGCGACTGCATATCAGAGGCCCACTTACAGGCGCACTGTATTTTCATGACTTCTAGTTCTGCCTCCAATCCAGCAAATTCAGTGTTGTTACCCATTTTTCATGGACTGACCCTGAGCTGAGAAAGGTGAGAGCCTCCATCAGAGCCACTTCATTAAGTGGCAGTGTTTGAATTCAAGCCTGCCTGCATCAGAGCTGCGTGCCTCTGCGTCCCTAGCCCCAGCCTAGGAGGACTCGAATAGAAAATGGGAATCACACTGCCTTTTTCAGTTGACTCGGGAGTAAGGGAGTAACAGAAGGTTGCTTTCATAGAAGCAGTATTTTAGAAAAACATTCCTTTTCAACCTTTTCTATTTTCTGCCTAAACATATATAGATGTGTCTCCTTCCTCCTGGCTTTTCTTAGCTGCTCATCAACCCAGATTTTTCTCAAAGATTTCCTCCCCTTGTGAGCCTTAAATCCTTGTGGGAAGATTTTTTTTTACCCTGGAGGGTTGGCAAAGCCAAAAGAATTGCAAAACCAGCCATTTGCTAAGGATTCCAAGGCCTGGTGGAAGTTGGCTGATAGGATAGGATTTTGGCAACGCTCTTTTTCCTTAAGGAGATTTCTCTTCCTTGAGCAAAACAATTTCAGAGGGGGAAATAACAGTATGTAGACTTTTATAATGAGGGAACTAAGGTCCGGGGAGTTCAGAAAATGTCCCTGAAGTCGCAGAGCCAATGGGTAGTCCTGCCAAGAAGGGAATTCGAGTTTTCTCGCCTCTTCCTGCCTTCAGTTTCTGTAGAGCTTATTTGGCAGTGGTTTTTGTTTCTCGTTTGCAGTGGTCTCAAACATGGTGTCCTCGTGTGGGATTTGAGAATTTCAAGGATTGAGGATTCAGTGGAAGAAGGTTTTCTGTGAGTGAAGCGGTGATGGGTATCTTTGGGCAGTTTAAACCATGGAGTCATGATTTCCCAGACTTGGATGGCATCTTCCAGACTTCCTCCTCCTGTTAGGTCTCAGTCTACCTGCTGTTCTCTCTTCATCCTCATCCCTGGGCTGGTGATGCTCTTCACTGTTGTGCGTCCTGGGGGCTTCACCCTCCCTCACTGGTCTTCCCAACCCTGCCCCCACCTTTGTAAACGGTCCCTTATGAAATTCCCTTAACAGCAGCAGTTTCTTCCCAGACCCAACTGGTGTAAGATACAGGGACCTTCTCTCCTTCATTCAGTAAACATGTGGCTGGGGTGACAGCTGTGTCTGAGACGGATACCCAGAGTATCCTCGTGGTGCTCAGACTTTAGTGGGAAGAGAGGCATTGAACGACTAATTTTCAAGAATTATGAGAAATACAACATGGCATGGAGGAGATGCTGGTGATCAGGAGAAGCTGGAACCTGGAAAATAAAGGAATTAGGTTGGTGAAGAATGGAAAACAAAAACAAACTTATAGAAAAATAGGTAAAAGAAATGGGAAGGGAATTTGCAAAACCAACCAAACAAATTGCAAATGGCCAAGAGGCACAAGTAAAAATCCTCAGCCTTGATAGTAACCAGAGATATCTAAATTTTAAAATTATGGGTTATCATTTTTCAATATCAGACTAGCAAAAATGAAAATGAAGTGTTGGCAAAGGTGCAAGGGGACCACTTCTCTCATTTACTGCAGGTGAAGATGTAAATACATTGGTACCCAGCATGGTGGGAGACTGCGGCAGGTTGATCAGGTGTTAGGCACAGACCCTCCATGAAGCCTCAACCTTTTAACGAGATCCATGTGTAGAAAGGGGAGAGGTGGGATGAGAATGCTAGTGCAGGGGTATTTGAGACTTGGATAGAAATGCAGCTTGCCTGGACCCGTCCGTGACCATGGAGCAGGTTGGTCCTGACCCTGTGACTCTAGAGCGTAGAGTTTAGCTGAGTGTTCCAGGGAACAGGGGAAGGGCCCTCGTCATTTCTGGAGCTGTCCAGACCCATACAAGTTGCTTATTCAAATGGTGAGATCAGCCATTATTCTCGCTTGTCAGTCACTCTTCATTTCTGGGAGAGGGGGAACAGATAAAGTCAGCTCATCAGTGACCTAGTTCAGGGGAATTTCGCATTGCAACTTTGTATTTTTCTTTTCATTTTTCTCTTTGTGCTTTCTGCATTGTTTGGCCTGAGCAGAAGTCATTTTCACTTTGGTGACATGAAACTGAACTTGTGAAGGACAGGAAGTAACAAACAGGTTTCTTGTGCAAAATTTTGACCTAAGAACAAAGGGCATGGGCGACCAGTAGAAAGGGGGCATCACAGTGGACATCAAGAACTCACAAGCACCATTTTTTTATATATTCTTTTTCAGATTCTTTTCCATTATAGTTTATTCCAAGATATTGAATATAATTCCCTGTGCATTACAGTGGGACCTTGTTGTTTATTTTATAAATAGTAGTCTGTATCTGTTAATCCCATACTCCTAATTTATCCCTCCCCCAGCCCGTTGCCCCTTTGATAACCATAAGTTTGTTTTCTGTGTTTGTGAGCCTGTTTCTGTTTTGTAAATAAGTTCATTTGTATCTTTTTTTTAGATTTCACATATAAGTGATATTAAATGATACTTGTCTTTCTCTGTTTGGCTTACTTCACTTAGTATGATAATCTCTGAGTCTATCCATGTTGCTGCAAATGGCATTATTTCATTCTTTTTAATGGCTGAGTAGTATTCCATTGTATATATCGACATCTTTATCCACTACTCTACTGGACATTTACGTTGTTTCCACGTCTTGGCTGTTGCAAATAGTGCTGCAGTGAACACTGGGGTGCATGTATCTTTTCGAATTAGCATTTTCTCCAGTTATATGCCCAAGAGTGGGATTGCTGGATCATAGGGTAACTCTGTTTTTAGTTTTTTTTATTAGTGCCATTTTTAAGAAAGAACATGAAATACACATTTTTGGGCATTTTGACTTCGATTACTGGTAGGACATCTAGGTGGAATATAGCTGATGATTGAAAGTCAAGATGATAAGTAGTTGCTACAGATAAAGGTCTGTGAGGTTATGCATGGGGGTGAAAATTGTACCTTTGGTTAGTTCTGTGGGTCTCAATCTTCTGTGCCTGTTGTAATCACCGGGGAACTGTAAACCTCACGTCTGGGTCCTGCCCCCCCAGGGATTGTGATGTTATGCTCCAGGGTGTAGCCTGGGCATTGGGATTTTCCTAGAACTCACACATGTGTCTTTCTTGGTTTATTCCTTTATTTTTGGTATGCAGTTTTGGGATCACACACTCATGGTGCCTCCTAAGACAGGGGGTGTGGAAATAACAAAACAAAGGTTTGAGACATTGTGGACTTGAAAATATATTAATTCTATCCCCACACTTAGAAGATCTTTAGGTTGCATCAGGGGTTTGGGTTGGAGCACATTTGCTTTAGAATTTTGAAGGCATGGCTCTTCCAGCCTCTGGTGTTGCCTCTGAGAAGTCTGACGCTGTCCTAGTTTTTAATTGTTTTGTATGAAACCTGTTTTTTCCCCTCTAAAAGCATGTGTGCTCTTTGCTTTGTTCCTGATGTTCAGTCATATCACAATTAGATGACTGTTGAGGTTCTGTTTTCACGCATTTTCCTGGGTACACTTGCTTGGTTCTTTTAATCTGGAAACTTAGTCCTTCAGGTCTGGGAACTTGTCTTTTGTTATTTCCTCCATCCTAAATTCTCTCTTTACTCTTTCTGGATTACCTATTATTTGGGTGTTTGACTTCCTGCATTGATCTTCTGATTTTCTTATCTCTTCTCTCCTGTTTCTTTCTCATCCTTTTACTCTAATTTCTTTAGGTTTTCTTAGCCATACCTTCTAATTCTTATGCTGAGCTTTTGATTTCTGCTGTCATATTTTTAAACTTCCAAGAGCTCCTTTTTCCTCTGAAAATTATTTTCAGTACCATCCTGTTCTGCCTCATCAATACAGTATAATTTCTTATATCCCAAAGTGTTTGTGTGTCTGTATGTGTGTGTGTGTGTATATATATATATATATATATATACACACACATATATATATTTATTTATTTATTTATTTTTTGCAGTACATGGGCCTCTCACTGTTGTGGCCTCTCCTGTTGCGGAGCACAGGCTCTAGGCGCGCAGGCTCAGGAGCCATGGCTCACGGGCCCAGCCACTCCGCGGCATGTGGGATCCTCCCGGACCGGGGCACGAACCCGTGTCCCCTGCATCGGCAGGCAGACTCTCAACCACTGCGCCACCAGGGAAGCCCCCCAAAGTATATTAATAGTAGTCTTCGAGGTTTTCTTTTCTTTGTATGGACTCTCTCCAAGTTGCTGTTGTCTGTTTGTTGTTATTTTTCATATTATGTGCTTTCTTCTTATGTCAAGGGATCTTTGGCCTCTACTCATATTTAAGTGAGGCCATTAACAAGAGGATTGGGAACTATGCACATAGGAGGGTCTGCTCATGGTGCCTCTGTAAGGTGATCTGACTGGGCCATGTCACTGGGCAATGCTCCTTTCTCTAGTTTTAGATCTTTATCATGGGGTGGTGAGATTTCCCAGAGGAGGGTCACCCAGTGCCCTGTCCTGTGGGCAAAGACCTGGTTACTTCCGTGAATAGAGTGGAGATGAAGTGGGGGTTGTGTGTATGTAGGGGGTCGTTCAGCAGAAACACTTCTATACTCAAGGGCAGTTGTGAGTATGAAGGAGCTGACAATTTATTTTGATACATTGCAGGACCATCCCAAGCTGCTTGAAGTCTCCCTCCCTCCCTCCTCTCCTCCCTTCCTGCCCTCCTCCTTTTCTTTCTTTTAACTCTTATGCACATGAAACTGGTAAGAATTGTTGCCTCCTGGGATGGCTAATGGTCAGGGTAGGGGGAAGGCATAGTTTTTTACCATATCCTTTTTTATTAATTGAATTTTCTGTGTAGGGATAATTGTAGACTCACTGCAGTTGTAAGAGAGAATACAAAGAGATCCCTTGTATGTTTCCTCCGATAGTAACATTCTTGCAAAACTTGAGTATAATGTCATAACCAGAGTAGCAACAGTGATGCAACCCACGAACTTTATTCAGATTTCCCGTTTCTTTTTCCAGTGCATGTGCGCCCACGTGCGTGTGTGTATTACATTCTATCCAGTTTTATCACCTGTGTAGGTTCCTGTAACCAACCCAGTCAAAATATTGGACTGATTCAACATCACAAGGATAACTTGCGTTGCCCTTTTATAACCACACACACTTCATGTACCTTTTTGTACAAAAGGAACAGTCATGTTAAGTAACTCCTATCACCTACTCCCAAAATAAAGCTAATTAGAAAATTATAACTTTAATAATTAAGGGAGAGATTGAAGACGGCAGAGGAGTAAGATGTGGAGATCACCTTTCTCCCCACAAATACATCAGAAATACACCTACGTGTGGAATAGTTCCTACAGAACACCTACTGAACGCTGGCAGAAGACCTCAGACTTCCCAAAAGGCAAGAAACTCCCCACATACCTGGCCGTGTGGCTGACAGAGTCTTGGAGCTCCAGCCTGGTGTCAGGCCTGAGCCCCTGAGGTGGGAGAGCCAAATTCAGGACATCGGTTCACCAGAGACCTCCCTGCCCCACGTAATAGCAAACGACGAAAGCTCTCTCAGAGATCTCCATCTCAACGCTAAGACTCAGCTGCACTCCACGACCAGCAAGCTACAGTGCTGGACATCCTATGCCAAACAACAAGCAAGACAGGAACACAACCCCACCTATTAGCAGAGAGGCTGCCTAAAATAATAATAAGTTCACAGACACCCCAAAACATACCACCGGACGTGGTCCTGCCCATCAGAAAGAAAAGATCCAGCCTTATCCACCAGAACACAGGCACCAGTCTCCTCCACCAGGAAGCCTACACAACCCACTGAACCAACCTCACCCACTGGGGGCAGACACCAAAAGCAACGGGAACTACGAACCTGCAGCCTGCAAAAAGGAGACCCCAAACACAGTAAGTTAAGCAAAATGAGAAGGCAGAAAAATATACAGCAGATGAAGGAGCAAGATAAAAACCCACAAGACCACACAAATGAAGAGGAAATAGGCAGTCTATCTGAAAAAAAATTCAGAGTAATGATGCTAAAGATGATCCAAAATCTTGGAAATAGAGTGGAGAAAATACAAGAAACGTTTAACAAGAACCTGGAAGAACTAAAGAGCAAACAATGATGAACAACACAATAAATGAAATTTAAAATTCTCTAGACGGAATCAATAGCAGAATAACTGAGGCAGAAGAACGGATAAGTGACCTGGAAGATAAAATAGTGGAAATAACTACTGCAGAGCAGAATAAAGAAAAAAGAATGAAAACGATTGAGGACAGTCTCAGAGACCTCTGGGACAACATCAAATGGACCAACATTTGAATTATAGGGCTCCCAGAAGAAGAAGAGAAAAAGAAAGGGACTGAGAAAATATTTGAAGAGATTATAGTTGAAAACTTCCCTTATATGGGAAAGGAAATAGTCAATCAAGTCCAGGAAGCACTGAGAGTCCCATACAGGATAAATCCAAGGAAAAACATGCCAAGACACATATAAATCAAGCTACCAAAAATTAAATACAAAGAAAAAATATTAAAAGCAGCAAGGGAAAAGCAACAAATAACATACAAGGGAATCCCCATAAGGTTAACAGCTGATCTTTCAGCAGAAACTCTGCAGGCCAGAAGGGAGTGGCAGGACATATTTAAAGTGATGAAAGAGAAGAACCTACAACCAAGATTACTCTACCCCACAAGGATCTTGTTCAGATTCAACGGAGAAATCAAAAGCTTTACAAGCAAGGAAAAGCTAAGAGAATTCAGCACCACGAAACCAGCTTTACAACAACTGCTAAAGGAACTTCTCTAGGCAGGAAGCACAAGAGAAGGAAAAGACCTATAATAACAAACACAAAACAATTAAGAAAATGGTAATAGGAACATACATATCGATAACTGCCTTAAAGGTAAATGGATTAAATGCTCCAACCAAAAGACATAGACTGGCTGAATGGATACAGAAACAAGACCCATATATATGCTGTCTACAGGAGACCCTCTTCAGTCCTAGGGACACATACAGACTGAAAGTGAGGGGATGGAAAAAGATATTCCATGCAAATGGAAATCATAAGAAAGCTGGAGTAGCAATTCTCATATCAGACAAAATAGACTTTATTAAAATAAAGACTATTACAAGAGACAAGGAAGGACACTACATAATGATCAAGGGGTCTTTCTAAGAAGAAGATATAACAGTTGTAAGTATTTATGCACCCAGCATAGGAGCACCTCAATACTTAAGGCAAATGCTAACAGCCATAAAAGGGGAAATCGACAGTAACACAATCATAATAGGGGACTTTAACACCCCACTTTCACCAATGGACAGATCATCCAAAATGAAAATAAATAAGGAAACACAAGCTTTAAATGATACATTAAACAAGATGGACTTAATTGATATTTATAGGACATTCCATCCAAAAACAACAGAATACACTTTCTTCTCAAGGGCTCATGGAACATTCTCCAGAATAGATCACATCTTGGGTCACAAATCAAGCCTTGGTAAATTTAAGAAAATTGAAATCGTATGAAGTATCTTTTCCGACCATAACGCTATGAGATTACAGGAAAAAATCTGTAAAAAATACAAACACATGGAGGCTAAACAATACACTACTAAATAACGAAGAGATCACTGAAGAAATCAAAAAATACCTAGAAACAAATGACAATGAGAACATGATGACCCAAAATCTATGGGTTGCAGCAAAAGCAGTTCTAAGAGGCAAGTTTATAGCAATACAATCCTACCTCAAGAAACAAGAAACATCTCCAACAACCTAACTGACACCTAAAACAATTATAGAAAGAAGAACAAAAACCCCCCAAAGTTAGCAGAAGAAATCATAAAGATCAGATGAGAAATAAATGAAAAAGAAATGAAGGAAACAATAGCTAAGATCAGTAAAACTAAAAGCTGGTTCTTTGAGAAGATAAACAAAATTGATAAACCATTAGCCAGACTCATCAAGAAAAAAAGGGAGAAAACTCAAATCAAAGAATTAGAAATGAAAAAGTAACAACTGACAGTGCAGAAATACAAAGGATCAGAGAGATTACTACAAGCAACTCTATGCCAATAAAATGGACAACCTGGATGAAATGGACAAATTCTTAGATAAACACAACCTCCTGAGGCTGAACCAGGAAGAAATAGAAAATATAAACAGACCAATCACAAACACTGAAATTGAAACTGTGATTAAAAATCTTCCAACAAACAAAAGTCCAGGAACAGATGGATTCACAGGCGAATTCTGTCAAACATTTAGAGAAGAGGTAACACCTATCCTTCTCAAACTCTTCCAGAATATAGCAGAGGGAGGAACACTCCCAAACTCATTCTACGAGGCCACCATCACCCTGAGACCAAAACCAAAGGTGTCACAAAAAAAGAAAACTACAGGCCAATATCACTGATGAACATAGATGCAAAAATCCTCAACAAAATACTAGCAGGCAGAATCCAACAGCACATTAAAAGGATCATACACCATGATCAAGTGGGGTTTATCCCAGGAATGCAAGGATTCTTCAATATATGCAAATCAATCAATGTGATAAACCATCTTACCAAAATGAAGGATAAAAACCATATGATCATCTCAGTAGATGCAGAAAAAGCTTTTGGCAAAATTCAACACCCATTTATGATAAAAACTCTCCAGGTGGGCTTCCCTGGTGGCACAGTGGTTGAGAGTCCACCTGCCGATGCAGGGGACACGGGTTTGTACCCTGGTCCAGGAGGATCCCACATGCCGCGGAGTGGCTGGGCCCGTGAGCCATGGCCGCTGGGCCTGCGCGTCTGGAGCCTGTGCTCCGTAACAAGGGGGGGCCACAACAGTGAGAGGCCTGCGTACCACAAATAAAACAAACAAACAAAAAACTCTCCAGAAAGTAGGTATAGAGGGAACTTACCTCAACATAATAAAGGCCGTATATGACAAACCCACAGCCAACATCATTCTCAATGGTGAAAAACTGAAACCATTTCCAGTAAGATCAGGAACAAGACAAGGTTTCCCACTATCACCACTATTATTCGACATAGTTTTTGAAGTTTTAGCCACAGCAATCAGAGAAGAAAAAGCAATAAAAGGAATTCAACTCAGAAAAGGAGAAGTAAAACTGTCACTGTTTGCAGATGACATGGTACTATACATAGAGAATCCCAAATATGCTACCAGAAAACTGCTAGAGCTAATCAAAGAATTTGGTAAAGTTGCAGGATACAAAATTAATGCACAGAAATCTCTTGCATTCCTATACACTAATGATGAAAATTCTGAAAGAGAAATTAAGGAAACACTCCCATTTATCATTGCAACATAAAGAATAAAATACCTAGGAATAAAGCTACCTATGGAGACAAAAGACCTGTATGCAGAAAACTGTAAGACACTGATGAAAGAAAATAAAGATGATACAAACAGATGGAGAGATATACCATGTTCTTGGATTGGAAGAATCAACATTGTGAAAATGACTCTACTACCCAAAGCAATCTACAGATTCAGTGCAATCCCTATCAAACTACTAAT
Organism: Stenella coeruleoalba; assembly: GCF_951394435.1. Classification (NCBI taxonomy): domain Eukaryota; kingdom Metazoa; phylum Chordata; class Mammalia; order Artiodactyla; family Delphinidae; genus Stenella; species Stenella coeruleoalba. Next base: position 47,305,119 of record NC_137161.1, on the reverse strand, counting down.
GGCATTTTTCACAGAACTAGAATAAAAAATTTCACAATTTGTATGGAAACACAAAAGACCCCGAATAGCCAAAGCAATCTTGAGAAAGAAAAACGGAGCTGGAGGAATCAGACTCCCTGACTTCAGACTATACTACAAAGCTGCAGTAATCAAGACAATATGGTACTGTAACTAAAACAGAAATATAGATCAATGGAACAGGATAGAAAGACCAGAGATAAACCCACACAGATATGGTCACCTTATCTTTGATAAAGGAGGCAAAAATATACAATGAAGAAAAGACAGCCTCTTCAATACGTGGTGCTGGGATAACTGGACAGCTACATGTAAAAGAATGAAATTAGAACACTTCCTAACACCAAGCACAAAAATAAGCTCAGAATGGATTAAAGAACTAAATATAAGGCCAGACACTATAATACTCTTAGAGGAAAACATAGGCGGAACACTCTATGGCTTAACATCACAGCAAGATCCTTTTTGACCCACCTCCTAGAGAAATGGAAATAAAAACAATAAAAATTGGGACCTAATGGAACTTCAAAGCTTTTGCACAGCAAAGGAAACCATAAACATGCCGAAAAGACAACCCTCAGAATGGGAGAAAATATTTGCAAGTGAAGCAACTGACAAAGGATTAATCTCCAAAATATACAGGCAGCTCATACAGCTCAATATCAAAAAAACAAACAACCGAATCCAAAAATGGGGAGAAGATCTAAATAGACATTTCTCCAAAGAAGATATACAGATTGCCAACAAACACATGAAAGGATGCTCAACATCACTAATCATTAGAGAAACGCAAATCAAAACTACAGTGCGGTATCACCTCATACCAGTCAGAATGGCCATCATCAAAAAATCTACGAACAATAAATGCTGGAGAGGGTGTGGAGAAAAGGGAACCCTCTTGCACTGTTGGTAGGAATGTAAATTGATACAGCCACTATGGAGAACAGTATGGAGGTTCCTTAAAAAACTACAAATAGAACTACGACCCAGCAATCCCACTACTGGGCATATACCCTGAGAAAACCATAATTCAAAAAGAGTCATGTACCCCAATGTTCATTGCAGCACTGTTTACAATAGCCAGGACGTGGAAGCAACCTAAGTGTCCATCGACAGATGAATGGATAAAGAAGCTGTGGCACATATATACAATGGAATATTACTCAGCCATAAAAAGAAACAAAGTTGAGTTATTTGTAGTGAGGTGGATGGACCTAGAGTGTGTCATACAGAGTGAAGTAAGTTAGAAAGAGAAAAACAAATACCGTATGCTAACACATGTATATGGAATCTAAAAAAAAAAAAATGGTTACGAAGAACGTAGGGGCAGGACAGGAATAAAGACGCAGATGTAGAGAATGGGCTTGAGGACACGGGGAGGGGGAGGGGTAAGCTGGGACGAAGTGAGAGAGTGGCATGGACACATATACACTACCAAATGTGAAATAGATAGCCAGTGGGAAGCAGCTGCATAGCACAGGGAGATCAGCTCGGTGTTTTGTGATCACCTAGAGGGGTGGTATAGGGAGGGTGGGAGGGAGATGCAAGAGGGAGGAGATATGGGGATATATATTTATATATAGCTGACTCACCTTGTTATACAGCAGAACCTAGCATACCATTGTAAAGCAATTATACTCCAATAAAGATGTTAAAAAAAAAAGAAAAAAGAAAAGAATTAAGGGAAATTCCACCACCAGTAATGTTGTTCTACTCCAAAGACTGCTTATAAGTTTTGGGAGGGGAGACAAGTGTAAAGAAGGTCAGTTTGCATTAGTGAAGTTAGGTCGGACGTTGGTGGGTGGTTCTCAATCCCTGCAGTTCGATTACTTTCAGGTACAGTAACCGGAGCTAACTGCCAGATAAAGGCCATGCACGGCTAGCTAACAGTTTCCTTGATGAATAATTTTTTCTGTCATTTGCACAATATTTCCGAATGAATGCTCTGTGAAAATAGTTCACTCAAGTACTTTGTTCCTCCAAGTAATTTAGATGCTCTTTGAAACACTGCTTTCACCATTATTTGTTGGCTGTTGTAGAATATTGGAGATGGAAATCTTTGGGACCTTGTATTTTCACATCTGATTTTATGTTTGAGGAAACTCATGTGAAGGAGAATTTAAATTGGGGCCAGAACCCTGGTTTTCTGACTCGTTGCTTAGTAAATACTTAGGAAAAAAATAGCAGAAAGGTCACATCAGAAATATATATAATGCAGATTGCCTGGGTGAAATTATTTCAAATTCAGAAATGTTTTTGAATTGCTGGCATTTTGCTGGGAATTATATGGCATGCAGTGTGGTCACTAAATGGGGAAAATGAGGGAATTTTTGCGTGAGCTACTTCCTGTAGCAAATAAGAGACTTGTTTACTCAGAAATATTGGTTCTCGGGGCACTCTTAGCTTGCTTTAGGAGGCAGTTAACATTTTGGCTTACCTTCTACCTGGGTAGTCACCTCATATAGCCGTGAGAATGATTGGTCGTTTTGGAAATTAGTATCCATTGATTTTTCTTGTTAGGGGTCTTTGAGTTTACAAGATTTCCACTATTTTCATCCCTGATGTTGTAATTCTAGTCTGTGATCTGCACATGAGTTCCAAAGAAAGCAAAGTTTCCTAGGACCTTAACAACCCTGGCTTTGAAAATCTGATAGTAATGACCTGCTGTGTGGGATTTTATGGTTTGATCCTTTGAAATCACAAATGTTTGTTGGCGTATGTGCAGAAAGAAAACTCATTGAACCTACTTTTGATAAATCTGGGCATGAGGACAGGTCAGTTTCAGTGTTTTCCAACATTGTGGTATACTTCCTCTCTTACATATTTTAAAATTGATGTAATACTGTACATAGTGTCTTGAATCCTGCTTTTAAAATTAAAAGCAACTAACATATAGTGGAACTGACTGACAGGATGCAGAACAGAAATATCACCCCTCAAAACTCCCTCAAACTATCCCTTTGTAATCACACCCTCCCCCATCCCTAAACCCCTTGTTTTCTGTTCACTATAGTTTTTAGAATGTCATACAAATGGAATTCTACAGTATGTAATGTTTTGACACTGGAGTCCTAGTTTGTTGAGACTTTTTATCAGAGGTGGGTATTGAAGTTCATCACATGCTTTTTCTGCATTAAATGGTTTGATCCCATGGTTTTTCTTCTTCAGACGGTTAATATGGTGACAAGGGTGTGTTTTTCATGGTATATCTTCCTGGATTTGAATTGATCATATTTTCTTGAGGACTTTTGCATCTGTGATCACCCAGGATATTAGCCTAGTTTTCTTTTCTTGTACTATCTTTATCTGGTTTTGCTGGGCCCATACAATGAAATAGGAGGTATTTCCTTCTCTTTTATTTTCTGGAAAAGGTTGTGTAGTGTTGGTGGAGTCTGCTTTTTAACTTATCATAAACATTTCTCTATGGCATCAAACTTTAAAATTAATTTTTAATGTCTGCATATTATTAAAAATCACAATATTTCTTAGTATTATGTGACATTTATTATATATTATATATTTATTACATATAAATATATGTGTATATATATAATACTTATTACATATTAAGTGACATCTATTGAACACTGTTCAGTGTTTGGGGCACTGTTCTAAGTGCTTTACCTGTACCAATGGAGTTGGTACAATTATTATCGCCATTTTACATTCAAAGAAAAGTAAGGCACAAAGAGTTTAAGTCAGTTGCTCAAGCTCACAAAATTTCTATGTGGCCAAGTAGGATATGAACTCAGGCTGTTTGATTCCCCATCTCATGGTTTTGACTATGACATTGTACCCTCTGATTATATCAGAATTTGTTTTTTAGGCCTCCCTTAGAGATATTTAGGTATTTTCCATGTCCTCACTGTGATGAATCTTCTTGTCCTGACGTGTTTGATAATCTCTGACAGACTCTTTAGGTGGGATTCCTAGAAGTGCTGTTTCAGTGTCAAAGTGCGTGCCTGTTGTAAAGGCTAACACACACCGCTGTATAACTTGCCAGGAATTTGAACGAGTTAGAAATTCCAACAGCCCTATTTGAGAGTGCTCAGTTTAGTGTTCTCTGCCAGAATTATTATGGTTATTTTATGTATTTTAAATTCAGTTTGATTGCAGAGAGACAGTATCTCATTGCTTTAGTTTGCCTTCTTTACTAGTAAAACTGAATATTTTTAAAGATCATTATTGGTCATTTATATTTTTTTCCTTGTGAGAAAATTTGTTCCTGTCAGTTCTCCATTTTTTTTCCTAGTGGAATAACTGTGTTTTTCTTAGTGATTTGTTTGAGTTCTTTATATATTCTGTATATAAATCTTTTATCCTATCTCATAAGTTTTGCCTGGATTTTTGGCATACAGAAGAAATTATTTTTATCTAGTCAAAATGCTCTCTCTGTTCCCTTGTATTATTTTCATTGTTTTATTCTCAGATCCAGGATCTCAATTATATATATATATTAAAAAAAATAAATTTATTTATTTTACTTATTTTTATTTTTGGCTGTGTTGGGTCTTCATTGCTGTGCGCGGGCTTTCTCTAGTTGCGGCGAGATGGGGCTACTCTTTGTTATGGTGCGCGGGCTTCTCACTGCGATGGCTTCTCTTGTTGCGGAGCACGGGCTTTAGGCACGCGGGCTTCAGTAGTTGTGGCACATGGGCTTCAGTAGTTGTGGCACGTGGGCTCAGTAGTTGTGGCTCACAGGTTGTAGAGCACAGGCTCAGTAGTTGTGGTGCACGGGCTTAGTTGCTCTGTGACATGTGGCATCTTCCTGCACCAGGGCTCGAACCCGTGTCCCCTGCATTGGCAGGCGGATTCTTAACCACTGCACCACCAGGGAATTCCCTCAATTATATATTTATATCACATAATCCTTTATGTCTTCCCCCCTATTTTTATGGTTTAATTTAAAAAAAAAATTAACCCTTTACTTCATTTGAAATTTATCTTAGCAGAAGATGGAGATTTAAACATATTAACAGTTTTAACAGTCAAATTGTTTATTGAATAATACTTCCTTTACCCACACGTCTGTGGTGCCCCCTTTATTCCATGCTTATTCTCTTATGTACCAGAAGCAGTTTTTGTGATGTCTGTTTGGTTCTATTTTCCCATTAATTGTTGTAGTTTATTCACATGTTAATTATCTGATAGGGCAAGACTCCTTGCCTCTTGTTTGGGGGTAAAAAATCATTTGCTATCATCACTCGTTTATCCTTCTGGGTGAACTTTAGAATCTCTGTTACATTTTTTCCAAATGCCTCTAGGTTCTGACAAATCTATAAAAATTTGTGGAAATATGGCATTTTATGGCATTGATTCATCTCATTCATAGTGTGCTTCTTTATTCAATCAAGGCTTTAAAAAATACCTGTCAAGATTCATGGTTATTTCCCTATCTCTTTCTTACATTTATTTCTGCAAGTTATTCTGGTATTAATTACTTACTGTTGCTATTGTTTTATTTTTATATGTTTTTTGGAAATATTTTTTCTTTATAATTTCTTCTTAATTTTCTTCTTTATATTTTATTTTTAAATGTTAAGCTACGCAAGTAATAATAAAACTTATAATTTGCTCTTATAGGGAATTTTTAAGATTCATGCTGTAGTTGAATAGTTTTTTAGTGTTGGCTGTTGGTTAATCTAGTTATTTTTCATTATGCTATGGAAGTTTCCTTTTATTCCTAGCTTTCTAAGGATTTTCAAAAAAATCAGCCGTGAATGTTGCAGGTAGTCAAATGCCGTGTTAACATTTATTGAAGTGTTTAAGGTAACATGATGTAAGTAAATAGCCATATTAAGCTGCTCCTGAAATAAATCCTAGATAGCCATAATATATTTTTTCTCTTAAAATGATGTTAGATTTGATCATATTTTCTATAGATTTTTTGCTCTTATATTCATGACATAGTGACATATAGCTTCTTTGTCATGATTTGGTGTTATCATTACACTTGCTTTACAGACCAAATGAATGATTTCCATGTTTTTCTACATTCTAGAATATTTTATGAAGCAGGGAATGATCTGTAACTTTAAAATTTGAAAGAACACTTTGTAGTACTGTCTGGCCTGTAGTTTCTTGAAGATAATTTTGTACAGACTTTTCAATTTCTTCCATTGCTACTTTTCTGTGTAGGTAATTTGTTTTCCCAGAGAAATGTCCGTTTCATAAAGATTTTTTAAATGAACAGAATTATGCATTGCATTTAAAATTTTAACTTGCTCTGTTGGTGATTATGTGACATTTTCTCATTGCTAACTTACATGTTTCTCTTTTTTCCTTGATCAAATCTGACTGTATTTGGTTTATTTTATTATTTTTGGAAGATCCATCTTTGTGTATCTTTATGAGTATTGCTTTTTCTCCTATTTTATGAATCATCAATTACAGCTTTAATAGTTCTTTAAAATCTTCTGTTCATTCCTTTGGTTTGTTTTCTAGTATCTCGACTTCACGTGTTTTATTTATATGTTTTTATTTTTTGCTGCTAATGATGTATTTGCCTCTGAGAGCAGCTTTAGACTCACCTTAAAAGTTTTAAAATGTTATGCAGTCATTCCTGTACTTTTCAGATAGCCTTGTAATTTTATTTTTTCCATAATTAATTATTTGGGGGAGTGCTTTTTAATTTCTAAGTTGTCAGGGTGCTTTTATGTATCTATTTTTAAATACCAGTTTCTAATTTTCCTTCATTTTGTCGAGAGAATAGGACCTTTGATTGGAATATGACCTTCTGCTACCTGGTAGTTTAAGTGTTTAGGTGGATCTTTATTCATATAATTTTGATCAGCTGATAGTTCTTCCCAGGGGCAGTAAAACCTACAACCCCAGTTTGTATCCTTCCCATGATTCTTCCTGTCTCTCTTCTTTTGTCTTGTTCTCCAGGAGGCAGTATACCTTCATCCCTCCCTTCTTCCCTGGTTGAGTTGCATTTCCAGGAATTGGGGGTCTGTGAGTAGATATAGAAACATGTATTCTTGGGATGGGGGTGCCCTTGAAAGCAGTTCCTTTCAGCAGCTTGTTTCTGAGAGAGAGGCTCACACCTGGCGGTCCCTGTGCTTCTCCAGGTCCACCTGTCACGTCCCATTCTTGTGTTTCAGGGGCTCATCCGCACTCGGCGTGCTTTACGTATCACTGTATTTTTTTTCAGTGGGAACTCAGGAAAGGGTGAATCACATGACATTGACTAATTACCATAATATCCCAGAATGCCTTTTGGATTTTAGCTTAAAATTTCTAGTTTATTACAAAGAAGTTTAATTCATGGATAGAGGGCTGCAGCAACAGGTAGCTTGATATATTAACCAACTGGTCATTGTGTTTTCCAGGTTCACACCTCTTACACATATTTTACCTCACTTAATTATTTCCACAGAACCCTGGGTTAGGTACTAGTACCCTCGCTTGAGTCAAAGTGACACGCCCAAAGTCTAACACACAGGCAGAGGTAGTTTCCACTGTGCTAAACATCTCTGAAGAAAGAGGTTATTGAAGATTTCCTGTTGGGGAGTTCAACCAGAAGCTGTCCCAGTGTGGTGGTCAGAATAAGTCCCCCTCCCTCTCAGAGGTGTCCGTGACCCAATCCCCAGAGCCTGCGAATGTGTGCCGTCCCGTGGCAAGGGGGAATTAAGGTTGCAGCTGGGGTTAGGGTTGCTCATCAGCTGACTTTGAGCTGGGAGATGATCCTGGGTTATCCAGGTGGACCCATTGTCATCACAGGGGTCCTAATCCATGAAAAGAGGAGGCAGGAGAAGTCAGGGAATGTGCTAGGATGGCGATACCATTACCGACTTGAAGGTGGAAGGGTGCCAGGAGCCAAGGAATATGGGCAGCCTGGGATCTGGAAAAGGCAAGGAAAGGATTTCTCCCCTAGAGCCTCCAGAAGGAGCACGGCCCTGCCGACACTTTGAACTTAGCCCAGTGAGACTCCTGTTGGACTTCTTACCTCCAGAAATGCAAGATTTGGGTCTGTTTCAAGCCACTAAGTTTGTGGGAATTTATTACTGCAGCGACAGGAAACTAATACACTCAGCATATCAAATAATGGCCATGATCTGACTTTCTGAAAAGCGAACAGGAAGTCCCGGAGTGGTCAACTCCGTATGCACCTCACACAGGCATTTACCTGAGCAGGTGCTGTGTCCTCATTTGATGTTCTGTGTAGGTGTTTTCTCATTATGTTGTGGCCACCTCTCCCCCTACAATGGGACCGTCAGCTTTCTGGGAGCAGGAAGAGCCTGGTGTGGAGGAGAAGCTCCATAAATATTTGTTGTATTATTTCTTTTTGCCCAAATGATATTGTACCAACTAAATGAGACCTGATTTGCATCCCAGATGGAATATGGCCAACTATATAAGTAACAAATAAAAAGAAAAAAGAAATTGAGTTAAAATTATCCAGGATCAAATGTTAATTTCCATGCTGTATTCAGTCATATGCATAAATATTTTTATATATTCCTCACACGCTGAATGATCCTCCCATACAGTAAGATAGGTGGTCATCGTAAAATAAATACAGTGCTGTACTTTGCATTTTTGACTTACAGATATGATGTTTCATGTTGCATTTTTGGGACTTAACATACTTTAAATAAAGAGAACTGTCAATTTTTTGTAATTACCGTTTCACAGACTGGTTGACATTCCATTGAGTGTGTAGAATAGTCCACTGAATATATACATATATAATTAATTTATTGTTGGTTATTGAAAATATTATAGTTTATTGAAAATATTTGATAACTAGTAATTAAACACCGTTGTGCATGAGTCTGTGTCAAGTCACTGTGACTCTCTAGTTATTACTGTGGTTGTAGTCGTCCGGTAGGCCTGGGCTAACTGGTAGACCTGCGGACAATGCCTGTGGAGTTATAGGCCTTCCACATGTTTCTGTATAGAGCTCTGTCCACACGGGTCCCTGTCTTTGAGTGCTTTGAATGGCTCTTAAATTTTTGTTTAATTTATTCATAAGGCATTCTCTGCCTGGCATCAAGCATCCCCACCTGTCTCAACCTCAGATTGACCTTCTACCGAAAATTTTTCCTCGTCAGAAATCCCCAGAACCTCTACAGGAACTGGAGGCAAAAGCAGACTGCTAATGGGACAGTGATGACAAAGAAGAAATACCCACTTGGAACGCACATCGAGAGGGTTATGAGTATCAGATGAAGGCATCGCCTTAAAATATGTCACATGATGACCTTCACTTTTTTAAACAGACGTTTTGTTTCCCTTATCTTCTCTTCTTGACAGTTGCTTTGGTTTTCCTACATGCCGACTGCTCCTCTGATAACAAAGTAAGAAGGAAAAACAAAATTTTAACTGTTGACTCAATTTCGCAAGAGCAGTGAACAGTCCGGGAGTGGGGGAGGGGATCTCCCCAGGCTCCCTCTGGTTGTACACGCCAGCAGCGAGCACTGAATTACAAACAACAGCTCTAAGCCTGTGAGGAGAAGGATGTCTCCTCCGAGGCAGATCTGGACAGTTGTTTCGCCTAAGATGGCAAGAACATCATCTTTCAATCTCGAGCCAAGAAAGCCGTAAATGGGCACATCTTGTCCTGCCTGGGAAGGGATGCTCCTAAAGGCTTCTGGGGTCCCACAGTGTCTCTTGATGGCTCTTTCACTTTGGTGTTTGGTTTATAAACGTTTTTGAGTCCATCGGGAGATAGGGTGGGAAGGAAAGAAGGAGGAAAGGGAGGTGAGAGGTGTGCTTGCCTGGGAGCACTCTTCTGATGAACCTTCTGAGTGTCAGCACAGAATGAAGGTTTATTTTAGGAGACAGCAGGAATGAAATTTTTTTTTTTTTTTTTTGTGGTACGCGGGCCTCTCACTGTTGTGGCCTCTCCCGTTGCGGAGCACAGGCTTCGGATGCGCAGGCTCAGTGGCCATGGCTCATGGGCCCAGCCGCTCCGTGGCATGTGGGATCTTCCCGGACCGGGGCACGAACCTGTGTCCCTTGCATCGGCAGGCGGACTCTCAACCACTGTGCCACTAGGGAAGCCCGTGCATTCACCTTTTTAAGTGAATTGTTATTACTGAAGAAATTCATGGGTTACTTCCTGCTTGTGAAAATTTAAGACATCACAGGTAATGCTGGTGTTGTCTTGAGCCCCCTGGGTCTGTCCCCAGTATCTGCAGCCGTGTCCAGAAGCCACACCGTAATTGGTTGGGCATGTCTCCATTTATGTACCTTTTTCTTTCTCTGTAGTAAATGGGTGGTATTTCGTTGTAGTTCAGTGACCTCAGTCTGTATTTCATTCTGTGCCTGGCTTATTCTCATTCAACAATGTTAGAGATTGGTCTACCTCCTTTTCCATGGCAGAATAGCATGGCAGGGTATCCTGTGCGGGATGGGACGCCTTCCTCACCCCTCCTTGCTCTGCTCTCATCTCAGGGAGCTGCACTCCCCAGCTCCCTGGCCCTCTGACTTCCAGGCAGGTTGGGCAGGAGAAAGTGCAGGAGCCAGTGGAAAAAAGAGAGAATCTCCTCCCCCTCCCCGCTCGCCTCCCCTTCCCCTCCCCCACTCAGGCAGCCTCCCTGGCTGTGACTTTCTTCCTGCTGGAAGCTCCTCCCTTCCTGGCCGGGCTCCTGAGCTCTGATAACACCTGCTTCTCCCTCTGCCCCTCCCACCCTACGGATGCTTCAGCCCCTGCTGTTGCTAATCTCTGGGTGCCCCACCAGCCCCTTCAGCCTTGTACGGCCAATTCTCTGTATTAAATTCCCTCCCCTTGAAACACCTGGTGTGGCTTGTTTTCCTGTCTGTTCTGACTCATTCATCCGGATATCACAGAGATGATTTTGCCTTTTAGCTCTTCCCATCGTGTTGGACATTTGAGTTGTTTCCATTGTTTCTTCCCATCACAGTGCTGGAGGTGAACTAGGTGACAGCAAGCAGTGGGGTCGCCAGCTCAGTTATTCACCTTTTCACAGGGAAGTCTATTCAGGTAGGTCCTGGATCTCAAATGCCTCCACGTCCCTGCAGTACATAGTGAGTTACTCTGCAGAGAGAAGAGTTGCCGAAGTAGCTGTTGAAAGAATGAACGAATTTCCATTTGCAGATGGAGCAAGCATTGCCTAATTGACCTCAGATGAAACACCCCCAGGCCTTCGGCTCTGTTCCATGGCCTGGTCACCTTGAATGGAGTCCAAGGGCCCCTTGCCCTAGAGAAGCTGATCCAGGACCCAGGGTCTGTTGCTTTGTTTGGGATCCAACACTGTGTCTAGGGACAATGGTGTGGCTGGTGTAAAAAGAGAGCTACAGAGAAAACGCCTCCATTTCTCTACGACAGGGCTTAGGAAACCAGGTGTCTACCGTGATTTGGGAGAATGTTGTGACTCTGAGGGCAGGTGTGGGTGTTAATAGTGAGCGATGTGGGTTAAGACCAAAAAATAACTCACGGGGGCAGCAACCAGCTCATGCCTCTAGAAGCTTTGGGTCTCCGTCCCTCCCTAGAGAGGCAGTAGGCTGGCCCGTATTTCATGGTAAGCTTCTCTACTCCACCCCCACGATATTTTTATTGATAAGAAAAAAACTTACAATGAGCATCTAGGGCATATTGAAAGACCAACCTATGTGACAGAAGACCCATAGCCAGGAAAGCAGGTGAGGAGAAGGAGAGAGGGAGAGTCCCTTGGGGATGGTAGGTGCTGTAGCTCAGTGTCTGCAGGTTAGTAAATCTTACTTTTTTTTTTTTTTTGCGGTACGCGGGCCTCTCACTGTTGTGGCCTCTCCCGTTGCGGAGCACAGGCTCCGGACGCGCAGGCGCAGCGGCCATGGCTCACGGGCCCAGCTGCTCCGTGGCATGTGGGATCCTCCCGGACCGGGGCACGAACCCGTGTTCCCTGCATCGGCAGGCGGACTCTCAACCACTGCGCCACCAGGGAAGCCCAGTAAATCTTACTTTTTAAACATAGTTGAGCCAGTAGAGTTTTCCCCTGTTCGTCCTTAGGCTGTTATTCCCCAGGGAGCTCCCCAGACAGTTCCAAATCCTACGATTAACTTTAAAAACCAATATTATGTGATGCTTGGCCTGAAACGATGATAGTTAAGAAATTATGGCAACACGACAAACACTGGATGAGCTCAGCCCTCATACCCACCCAGGGCAGTGATCACACGGGGTCCCCTTTTGGGGAGGATTCTTTAAACTTTGAGTTTAGAGCCCTCCAGGTTTCCAGAGCTGCAGGCGTTCATTCCTTTTTCTTGTAAAGCAGAGTTCTTTCTGTGGTAGAAGGGGAGGGTGCGGGGTTAGGAATCGCGGTGTCCAGTGCTGCTGGCCCGGCAGCGGTGAGTTCTGGCTTGGTGGCGGATGGGGTATTGGTTTGGTCAGCCGGTGATACCGTCTGCTCCTCTAACAGCTCGGCCACTTGCCTTCACCCGCCTGGTCATCTGTAAGTCATCCTGCAAAGGGATTTCATGAGAATTACCTTCGGAGAAGGCCTGGCATGGGAGTCTGTGTTCTCCGGGTCCAGCATCTGCTCAGGTCACTTGCGAGCTCAGCTTTTCCAGTCTCTATGAGGCATCCGGAAATTGGCGGGGCCAGGCTGGAATTTGGGGTGCACCTTTGACCCCTCACACATTCTCCTCTTGTGGTACCTCCACCTCTGGTTCTGTGTCACCTCAATACACACGCAGGGTAATTTGCACGAGAAATTGATGGCGGAGCCTCAGCGTGTGGCTAAATTCAGTTGGGTTGAGGTCTGCCCACGTGAGAGGAAGACTGGGCGGAGTGGAGAGATGTGAGTCACCCAGTTCTCAGTGGGGCTCTGATTTCGACCCCTTCTCACCCGTTTCCCTCCCAGCCTCACTGCGCCTGAATTAAGCCCAGGCCTGAGTCTTGCTTTCCTTGATTTCACTTCCAGGGCCTAAGCCCCTCCCACATTTCCTTCACTGCCTTCTGTGTTCAACCCGAGTCAGAAATGACAAGGATGGTTTCAGTGCAGAGAGAGTGTGATTCATTTTGTTACTATTAAAAACTTTAAAAAGTATATTAAACTTCAGAATACGTACGGACACACAGAAAAGTGTATCTACGTAAGTGTATAGCTTGATGAATTTTCACAAACTAAACAGCAGCTCCCAGATCAAGAAACAGAGCAGGAACTGCACCCCTGAAGCCCTCCTTGTGGACCTTTCTGGTCACCCCAAGAGTCACGGCTGAGCCAACTTCTAACAGCATAGTTTTGCGTGTTTCTGTGTTGTTTCACTGTAGCCTGTGTATATATTCCTTTGCTGAACGTTATGCTTGTGAGATCCATCTACATCACTGTGACTGGTTGTAGATTATCCATTATCATGGCCACTTAGTATTCGATGGTGAGAATTGGTGGGCATTTGAGTCATTTCCAGCGTTTGTCTCTTGTAAGTCGCGCTGTTCAGAACATCCTTGTATGTGCCTTTCTGCCTTTCTGTGGTCACCGTGTGCATTTTGATGAGGTCTGTGCCCCCCAGCATGGAATCATGGGGTCTTGGGACGTGCCTGTGTTTGGCTTTTGTAGATCCTAATAAGCAGGTTTCCACAGTGGATGTGCCTTTGTAACGTGTACCTTGGATTTTAAAGCAAAGTGGACAATTGAGCTTGAACTCTGTGGTCCTGTCTGTTGGATTGAAAGGCTTTGTGGGCAAAGCAGAGCCAGGAGGGGTTGGAACTTTGGGATGGAGGAGTCTCAGAACTTCTCAGTTCTGAGAGTTGTGTTCCTGTCTCTCTCTCTCTCTCTCTCTCTCTCTCTCTCTCTCTCTCTCTCTCTCTCTCTCTCTCTCTCTCTCACACACACACACACACACACACACACACACACTCCCTCTCTCTCTCTCTCTCTCTCTCTCTCACACACACACACACACACACACACACACACACACACACACACACACTCCGTCTCTCTCTCTCTCTCTCTCCCTCTCTCTCTCCACACACCCGTGTGGGAGGTCAGCTCCTGAGGTCGGGATGCAGCCTGGCAGTCACAGTGTGGAGTGGAGTGTTAATTACACGGGCGCCCCTGTGATTGAAATCACCGGAGCTCTTCAGGGAAAAGCTTATTTAAGGAGAGAAACAGTAGAGTCTTCCCAAGGTCATGGCGTCTGAGATGGGAACTGCCTGGGCACCCTCAGGGGAGTTGACGGGGACGCCTCCTCCTCCCCTGTCCCTCCCACCCCATGTCCCTGCTCAGGGTCCCAGGGTGCTCCCCCGGGACACCTGTTTGGGGGCGTTTCTCTGGGACTGGAGGCTGCACCTCAGGCGGGTGACTGTCCCCACGCATGGGCTGCTTCCCCGGGGACGTCTGCAGAGGCCAGCTCAGACCCTAGGGGTCTCGGTCACAGTGCTGTGTGTCCTGGGGGCCCACAGGCCATGTGGCCCTGGCCCAGGGCTGGACACGGGGCTGTTCTGGGGGGTGGCCCGGCTGGGTAAGCAGGCCCTTCACCTCTGCCCTTGACCTCTGCAGAACCCAGGACTGGAAGCTGCCCCTTGGACGCTGGGAGGCACCTCAGTCCCTGGGGTGGGGGGTCCTCGTCCACCTCCTCCGTCTCCTTTCTGCCCCTCCCAGGACCTGAGAGACAGTTTAATGAGGCGTGAAGATGGTGGTTTTAAGTGCCCGTTTTACGTTCTTCCACCCATCCGATGTCTGAGAAGATTCTGTTGACTCGTGTTAATAAAGCACGAATCTGTTCGTTTTCCCCGGAAAATCATCAGAGGCCCACACGGCTGCTTTTCGGGGCTTTGGGTCACCCCATGATGACTGCTGCTGCCACCTGAGTTTTCTATAACTGCAGCTGAACGCTGCATTTCCAGTGGCATTTCCATTGGTCACCGCGGCCCTAACTGGAGTGGATCTGAGGCTTCTGGAACTTGGAAGCAGCATGCAGATCCTCAGAACTGCGTCGACCACCCCCTCGGTGAGCAGACGCTTCCAGGGCTCTCCTGGTTCTCGGGTGCTGGGAGCTCCAGGGACGATGGTGGCCTGAACACGTGTGTGAAGGCCTGCAGCCAGGCTCCAGGACACCAGGGAAGCCGGCCCAGGTGCCGCCTGCAGTAACATCCTGCTCGGCGCGGAGTGGAGGAGTTACAGGGTGTCCGCTCGCTCTGGTCGTCAGGGCCCGATTCCCGGGCGAGTGAGTTATGAAGGAGGGAAGTAGGTAAAGTGGAGTGAGGGGGGAGGCAGGCTGAGCTGGGGTCAGCTGATCCCACAGGGAGCTCCAGAGCAGCTACATCCAGAGTCGATCCTGTCTGGGGGCACAGGGGCTGCCTTTACAGCTCCCATCAGCCACTCACTGGCCCCTGCTGGCCCCTGGCATGGGGCACGGGCTTACCTGTCAGGTGAGGCAGCTGCCCTGGAGAAGGGGTGGGTGAGAGCCATTCACCGCAGCTGGGGTGGTGTCCACGAGGTGCAGGGGGGCTGGGCAGGTACCAGCAGTGAGCCTTCACCCCCCATGACCTGGCCGGTGATGGGCCATCGCCTCTCCCAGCCCCGTCCCTGGGAACTGGGCCTCCTGGACCCACCAGCCTGGGTCATGCCACTTGAACATGTCTCTGTGAGCCTGCTAGGACCTCGCAGTACGTTTCCAGAAAGCAAACCATGTGGATCCAAGAAGCCCATGAACGGGGGCAAAGGAGCGGATGAAGTACGCGGGCCTGTCACAGCTGACAGCCCTGCATTCTGCTTAGTCCGTGGGCTCTGAGGCACAGGGATCTGTGCAGACACCCAGCGGGCCTTGGAGACTCCATCAGGTACCACCAGGACCACAGCTCTGCTGCCGGCCCCCACTGCCCCCGTGTCGCCCCATCTCAGGCTGGGGACCCTCTCTCAGGAAGGCCTGGCTCCCCTTCAGGCCGTTGTTGCGATCTTGAGGGTGGGGCTGGTGGTGAGGAAAATCTCTCCCAGGTCTCACTCAGTTCCGGGCAGGTCCGAATTCCAAAAGCTGAGAAAGTGTTCGCAGGTGGGTTTGCTGAGCCTGCCTGGGCTTCCCAGGGCCGCACTGATGAGCGGTAACAGCTGCATCCCTTCTTGGCTAAGATGCTCCTTCCAGACTCACCTGGTGGCTCTGAATTCAGGGCTTTTGGCGCACGTAGCTCTCATTGAGTGCAATCGGGATGAATAGTGAATCAGCATCCTGGACGGTGGGGGTCATCTTACTGCAGAATGGCTGCCCTTTGTCTCTCTGGCAAAAGGGTGCTGAGAAATGAATGTTAAGGGCTGTAGAAATGCTGAATAATAAGTGAACTTGATCCCACCAGGCAGCAAGTTCTGAAAGGCTCCCTTTGATTGACCCAGTTATACCGTCAAGGTCCTGAGACCGGTGCTTTGGGAAAAGTGATTGGCTCCAGCATCTCCCTGCGTGCCATGATGCTATCAGATCTCCTCTGCAGACTTTCATCTCAACTGGGAGTTTTAGGTTTTGAGAATTAAAACTCAAAGGATTTCCTGGAAAAGGAGGAGGAAGGGAGGTGACCTGTGGGATTGGGAGTGGGTGTCCTGGAGTCCCAGATCTGAGAGGAAGGTTAGTTTACATCTCAGAGGGAACGGGGGACAGCTTAGTCTAGGAGCCAGTCTGCATGGGCTCTGATGGAGTAAATAAAAACCCCAGTTTTTGTAGGTGTTCAGCTTCATTCATCCATGTACTCACCTGTTGAGTCAACAGACAGGTGTGGGATGAGGTCAGTTTTGCTAGCGTTGTGTTCAGGGTGTCCCAACAGATGGGGGTTTGGACGACAGAGGCCTGGGCTGTGGGGAGGAGCCGTCCTTTCCCAAGACTTTGTTGCCAGGAGCTGGGATTGCAGCTGACATTTTCTGCACAGTCCAGTATTCAGAAAGGATGGGTCGGTTTTTAATTTTCTTTCTAAACTCATGGGCTAAGTTCCATCACTCCTTGTTAAATAATAATTTTCAGAGATGGTAGACCTCTCATACAGGTATAAAATGAACACATGTTGAAGATTTTATTCCATTCCTTAGGAAAGAGGAATCTGCTAAGATGTTACAGACATTTCAAAGGGGAATCCACAGAGCAGATGCAGGGATAGATCAGGAAGATTGGAATGAATGTGCAAAACTGGACCCTTCCTCAGTCGGGGAGAGAAGTCAGGTGAACCTACTGAACAAATTTGCATGTGTAGGCAATAATTATTTCGCATCACTGTCAATTTACAGAGCTGTAAAAGAACTCAAGGGCAAAGAAAAGGTAGGATCAAACATGCAGGAAAGGTGTGTATTAGACAATGCAAATTTGAAGTGCAAATTTTCCCCTATACTATTCTAAGTGCAATTTTTAAGCATTAAACTTACTCAAAAAGTGCCTTTATTGTTCCTTTTTAATGTATAAGTAGCAATAATAAAAATTTTTTGTTTTTCATTTGGGGATGCTGAATGTCTGTTTTTGTGATACTAAAGCAAGGTTATTACTCTCCAAATAACTTGAAGAGTTATCTTGGAAGAGAATTACTGAACTTACCCTGTGTGGTTTCCTGGGACCTAAATTAATGAGTAGAAAGTGTGATTTATAATTTTACGTACATGATCTATAAGATACTGGGTATATTAATAACGTTGGAATGGTGAATCTGTGAAACAGAAATGAATTGGCTCAAATAACATAGAAGGTTTCGAATCATAGTTGTTGGGGGGTCGGAGGTGGGAGGTGGGAAACATGTATATAATTCCAGAACACAGTTCTCCCCAAAATAATTGCGAATTTCTTCATCCATTAATTTTTAGTCTCTGAAAACTGTAAGCATAATTTAATTGAAACCAACATTTTTCACAGTTCAAAAGGACCCGGGATCCTATATGCTTCTATCTTGTCTGCCTTTATGGAGTTTATCCTGAAAAGCTGTGTATTGTTATGAGAAATGGGAGTACTGGGGCATTTCAGGCAGGATTTCGCTTGCATGGCCTCTTTTGGCTTATTGTGAAAGCATTTCTTCTTGACCCTCTACTGCAGACCTTGACATCGCTGTGAGAAACCCAGCCCTTCTTTTCTTGACCCTTCACGGTCCCTGTTTTTCATCTTGGGGGCTATTCTCTGTGTCTTTCATTGGACTCTCTTCCACCCTCTTTCCATTTGCTCCTAAGATGCCACCCCAGGTGCTGTGTCCATCTCTCCCAGCCACCTCCCCCTGACGCTGCATCCTCCTCCAGAGAGCACCTCCCCACCCCAGTTGACATGATCACGATCTTCAATCTGCTCAGGAACCCCACGCCAACATTTCCAGCTGCCACTGGACATTTGCACCTGAATATTCTTACACTTCATACTCAGTATGTCTAAAATGCAGATAATCCAATTTGTTCTAATGAAATGTTGCTCTTCTTTGAAAGTATTCTTCCACCCACTTACCAAACGCTGTCAATTCTTTCTTCCCAGTGTCTCTCCTACCTGACTTTTCCTTTCATTACCTTGTTGAGCCCTAATGTAGGCCCTCCCTTCCCCGGTGAGTCATTGCCACGACTTCTGCGTTGATCGTCATTCAGTCAGTCTTCCTTTAGTGCCGTGAGTGGACACCATGAGCCAGACCCTGACCCAGCTGTGAGGGCTCCACTGCTCAGGGTCCACTGAGGAGACAGACACCAGAGAGATACACTGTTAAGTGTGTCATCATAAGCGGAGATAAGAGCTAGGGGGTGTCGACGGAAAATGAATCAGTCCATCTAAGAAAGAAATGGAAAAAATTTTTTGAGCCAAATTTGAGGATTATAGCCTGGGAACAGCATCTTAGAAAGCTCTGAGAACCGTTCTGCCTGTTAGAAGTCAAGGTGCAGTTATAGAAGTTTTTTTGAGACAGAGGGCATCAATGACGTGTTATTGACAGTTTACATAATCCAGGTTTAAGCATCATCGTGGTGGGTCATGTGACCCTGTACAACATCAAGGAGGAACGTTATCTTTTGAGGAGGGAGTGGTCTTGTGGGTGCTGGGAGAATGTTGCGCTTTATGGCTGAGCAGGTATGTCTGCTGATGGTGGAAGTCTGGTCGATGCATAATGCAGATCCACAGTGCACAGTGGGGGAGAGAAGAGGCCGAAGGGCAGAGAAGAATTTTTTACGTGTAGATTTTTCTCGTCTTACCATAAAATATGAACTTTATTTCACAAAGGAAGTTGCTGCAAGAGCATGTAGTGGGAAACCCTGAATTAGCCTGGAGGGCCAGATAAGGCTTCTCTGAGGAAGTGATCACCGAGAGCATCTAAGAAACGGGTCGGCACTGAGTTCATGAAGGCAAAGAGCCCAGTGTTTCCCCACGTCCTTGGGGTGGTTGGAGACTGAGCATGAAAGACCCACGTGCTGCATTGAAGCGAGTGGGGCAGAGGGATGTGGGGGAAGGCAGGGCGGGCTGGTGCTACGATGCAGCAAGAATTCAGGTGTCTACATGGATGGACCTTGAGGGCATTATGCTAAGTGAAATGAGACAGAGGAAGACGAATACTCTATGATCTCATTTACATGTGGAATCTATGAAAGCCAACCTCATAGAAATAGAGAATAGAATGGTGGTCGCCGGGGGCCAGGGGGAGCAGGATATGGGGGGATGTCGATCAGAGGGTACAAACTGCCAGCTGTACGATGGATAAGTTGCAGAGAGCTAATGTACAGCATGGTGACTATAGTTAACAATACCATATTACATGCTTGAAAGTTGCTGGGAGAGTTCTCACCATACACATACCACACACACACACCTATGTTAGGTAATGAAGGTATTCACTAGCCTTATTGTGATAACCTTTTGCAGCATATATGTGTATCAAACCATCCTCTTGTGCACCTTAAACGTACAGTGTTATATGTCAATTGTATCTCAGTAGAGCGGGAAAACAGAAAAAGAATTCAGGTGTCTGTTGTCAGAGCAAAAGGGAGTCTTCGAACGGTTTAAAGCAGGAAGGAAATGACACGCCCAGAGAAGCCCTTCATTGTGACTGCTGTGTGGTGTCCAGAAGACACGAAAACCTGAAAACCCTCCTGATCCAAAACAATAGGGAATGCTGGATAATATTATAGCCGAGCTGAACTTATTAGGAAGTAAGAGATGTCATTGGAAATGTCCATAGAGAGACGGTGGAATACTCAGGGAGCATCCTGGCCCTGACGGCTTCATCTTCTCTGCTGGCGTTGACCTATCTCAGTAAACAAGGGAGAAGGCAAGGCTGGGGGTGTAAGTGGATTGGGGAAGTTTTCTGAGACCCTGACATGAAAGAGGAACCCTGTGATTAGTACAAGAGGGACCATGATACGTCTCCCCACGAAAGAAAACGCTAGGAAGTTTGTCTCTTCTGACCTGGGCTTTGGATGGGGCTGGGACAAGTCTTCTCCAAGAATATCTTACCGTGGAAATACCCCAGATTGGTTTGGGACTCTTTACATGACCTGGAACCCCATGCCAAGAAATTAGCAAAATAATGAGTCTCACACTGGTAATCACCCTGGGATTTCTAGAAGAAGCATCACAGTTTTCTCTGAAATTCGAAGTAGAATTAAACCCTAAAGAATGTCATATGACAGAACGTGTGTGTGTGTGTGTGTGTGTGTGTGTGTGTGTGTATAAAGAATTTGAAAATGTTTTAGATTGTATAAAGCAATATTGACCCTGTAAGTAGATCAATTTGGGCAGGTAATCAGAAAAACATTTTAAGTCTTTGTACTTTTGCCAGAAAGAGTGACTATGTTGATTGATTACAATGTTATTAGTTTATTAAGTTAAATGTGCATGTTAAAAGTTATGGGGATTACTAAAATGATAAGAGTAGGATATATGATTTCCAAGCCAATAGATGTAGGCACACACTACCCAAAAGACACCATTGGGTTGGATAAGATTGGGTATTATTATTCATTAAAATAGATTTTAAGGCAAAAATTATTCTTTGGGATAAAGAGTCAGTGTTTACTGGTGATATGGTTAACTGAGAAAATGTAATAATTCTAAACTTCTAAGCACTTAATAGTCTCAAAGTAACAAAGCAAAAACTGATGGTTTTCAAGAAGAAACTGAGGAATCTGATGAATTTAGAATCACATTGAGAGATATTAATACAATTTTCTAAGTACAGGAAGTCCCCTGCATACAAACGAGTTCCATTCCGAGAGTGCATCCTTAAGTCCAGTTTGTTCGTAAGTCCAACAAAGTTAGCCTAGGTACGCAACTAACACGATGGGCTATATAGTACTGTACTGTGATATGTTTATAATACTTTTCACACAAATAATACATTAAAAAACCACAAAAAATAAAACATTCTTAATCTTACAGTACAGTACCTTGAAAAGTACGATAGTACTGAGCTTCTTAGCAGGACTAACTACATCATCACTGCTTTTACGCTTGGGTCTGGACATCCTGGGCTTGAAATAAAGATACTGTACTACTGTACCCTATACAGTACTGCACAGTAAAGTACACAAAAGCACAACCACTTGTAGAGGATGCATGCATGTGACAGTGTACGCCAGACACGTGAACTAACATGTGATGGGACATGTGAACGCACGTTCGCATCTTTGAAAGTTCGCAACTTAAAGGTTCGTGTGTAGGGGACTTAATGTGACTCATTGATGAAATAATAAAAAAGTCATTAAGGATAGGGAGGATTTGAACAAAGATTTTATCTGATGGACATATATAGAGCACTATTCTCAAAATATATAATACACATTATTTTCAACATATATAAAATAGAACATATATAAGAATTTACCTTGTATCAGGCCATAATAAAGGTCTCAAAAAAGGTCACAGAATTGCCATCATGTAGATTAAATTCTTTGATCAGGGAGACATGTATAACCTTGTTACATATAGTATGTTACATTATATTGTATTACATTGTATTTTATTATATCAGAAAAAAGGGAGAGTAAAAATAAATGAGTTAATTTTCAGTTTAGGAAGTTAGAGGAAAGAACAATAAATAAACCCAAAGCATTATAAGGAAGGAAATAATAAAAATAAGAGTAGAATTAATGAAATAGAAAACTGAGCTATAATCAATAGAATTACCAAAGCCAAAATTTGGTTCTTCATAAAGAACAATAAAATACACAGACTTATTGACAAGCCTGGCCAGCACAAATGAATAATATTAGGCATGAAAAGGGGTGCATAGATACAGCTATAGCAGAGATTAAAAAGAGTGACTCTCAAGATATTAGGAAACTCAGATGAAATTAGCATTTTTCAAGAAAGATGTAACTTAACAACTTGACTGAAGAAGAAACTGAAAACCTCAAGAGCTGTGTAATATTAAAAATGTAATCAGTAGTTTAAAATATATTTATTCATGTGTTTAAATGCATTAATGTGATTTTCCTCACAAACAGATAAGAGAAACGCGATCATCTCCACAGATACAGGAAAATATTAAAAACTTCAAACCTATTGCCTGTTTCTATCTTGATTTCTGTTTCTAGCTCTGCACACCAGGATTAACAGGCAGGTAAAAAGTATCAAAACCTTAAAATAAGTATGTAATCATTAAGAAACATTCAAAGCTCTTCCTTTAAAATTAGGAATAAGCAAGAGTTTTCTTTATCTCTTGTGATCAACTTTTTATCTGAGGTTATAGCCAATGTGATGTCAGGAAAACAGTCAAAGGTGAAGGCATTCCAATGCAAGAAATAAACTTAGTTACAAAACTTATGGTTACCAAAGGGGAAAGGGTCGGGGGGTTAAATTGGGAATTTGGTATTAACAGATACACACTAGTATATAGAAAACAAACAAGGACCTACTATATAGCACAGGGAACTGTATTCAATATCTTGTAATAACCTATAAGGGAAAAGAATCTGAAAAAGACTATGTGTGTATATACACACACACACATATATATATGTATCTGTGCATGTATAAGTGACTCACTGTGCTGTACACCTGAAACATTGTAAATTAACTCACCTTCAATAAAAAAACAAGATTGAGATCAACTTGGAAATCACTTCAAAAAAAGAAAGAAACTTAGTTACAAATATTGTGATTTTCAGATTATTAGAATTAATGAGAAAGGACTTCCAGATTGTTGGATAGAAGCTCAATATACAAAAATCAATTTCCTATGTATTCATCATCCACATATAAATAGAACAACATACACCACTTAGAAAGCAAAGCCGATGCCCACACTCAGGTACTGTCTCCCTCTGTGAAGTTTCCCTGACCAGGCCACCTTCCTGCTTAGGTGCAGAAACTGTTCCTTGTACATCTTGATGCCCATCCTCACCAGAGTTCCTTCCTCAGTTACTTGGCTTCATAGTTTTCTGACTAAAAGAAAATTAAAAAAAAAAAATGTAAATCCAATTTCTGCAATGTCTTCAGCTCTTTCTAGAGATCTGTGACTTTCCCAGTACACTCTTTAGGAGGCAAGGGTATAATTGCCAAGGCAGTAATTTTGTGGATGAAAATATGAGGCCCATAGCCACAGAAATGTTCGTTCCTGGAGGCAGAAGATGATTCCCTGTCCTGTCCAGCACGGTAGCCAAGGGCCACAGGCAGCTAGTCAAGCACTTGAATGTGGATTGAGGGATCTGTAAGTGGAAAACGGCCCCCAGGTTTTGAAGACTTGGTTCAAAAGAATGAGAATATCTCCTTAATAATTTTGTATTGATTAATGTAATGATAATACTTTTGATATACTGGGTTAGTTAAAATGAATTAGTAAAACTGATTCTGTTTTCTCTTTTACTTTCTTAATGTGAATACTAGAAAATTTGTTACCTGTGTGGCTTGCATTTGTTTTTTGTTGTTCTAGGTTTCTGATTCCTGCTTGTGTGGTTTGGGGTTAGTGCTTCATTTTCTCTCAGGCTTTTTTTCTCTTTTATAAATAGGGGTGATGAGTGTCTCATTGTACCATAGACAGTTGAGAACATTCAGTGGGAGAAGCCCATTCCCCAAATGCGTACTTGATAAATGGTACAGGTTTATACCTGCACCGAATGGTTTTGTTTCTTGTTTGTTCGTTTTTGTTCCAGAGCACAGCATAGTCCCAGAATGAGGGGGCAAAAAAGGTCCTGGAGAAAATTGACCACATTGCTGGCATCTTGCTTATTTATCAGAGGCAGAGATCAGGACCAAGCTCTAGGCAAAGTTTTGCTATTTGTCTTCTTTATGAGCTACTTTTAGAGAGAATTCTGTGTGCCTGACATCCTTTTAATCCTGCCAGGGTTGTACTTTTAGAGAGAATTCTGTGTGCCTGACATCCTTTTAATCCTGCCAGGGTTGTACAGAATGGTAACAATGACCATGCAATCTTAAAACTCAGTGAGAAAAATGATGTTGGTTTTGTGAACTTTGACGTTTTTTGTCACATCGTGAAAAACTGTCTTACTGTTGGTTATAGATGTATAGTGAAATGAAGAGTAAAACTAGTATTTAGTACACTGAACTAAAAATATTAGAAATATCAAGAATTAAAGTGTTTCATTTCTTTGTAAAGAAGCATAAGAGTCGTTGAAATAGCGCTGACAGTATGGGCTGAGCATCTTTTCTACGCCTTGGTGAGCTGTTCCACCACTTCCTGAGTTTGGATCAGCCCCCAGTATTTTATCTTCTGCATGTTCCGTGTCATGAAGCATCTCCAAGAGTTCCTTTAACGTGAAGCTTTTCGCTGGCCTCGCTGCCTCCAGGACACCTTCATCCTTTTTGTCCCAGCCACTCTCTTCCTTTGTGCTGCTGAGTTTGTCTTCTCTGCGTTCCTCTGGCTGCACCTCTCGAGCTTCTCCAGCCCCATGAGTGTCAGCATCCCCTCGCTCAGCGTGTCTCCTTCGGGTCCTTCTTTTGATGACGCATCTTGTAAAACGTCACATGGGTTTATCACTGTGAGACAAGGGGCAACACCACCACGCGATGTGCGGTCTGTTGGTGGCCCGAGTCACTGATGCAGTGGCTGATCGTGGTGGGCTCTGAAAACAGTGACGTGCTGGCCGCTGAGCATGGCGTGCCTGTCATTTACATACTGACTGTGGACCCAAGAGCTAGCAGTGAGTTTGCGCTTTCAGCAATTCCTCATGGCTAATACATCGTGGTAACGGAAACTCGAACTGTGTTGTTGGGTCACAGGTGTTATTCAGCTAAACTGTGGCACCTGAAATTAGTGCCTCTGAGAACCATGCAGAATGAGGACTACCTGTTGCTGGCATGCTCAGAAGGTTATTCCTGGGGGGAGAGACACACCGTGCCCTTGATCTTTGCCTCTTGTCTCGTCTCATCTGGAAGGTCATCCTTCCTATTTATAGTTCTCAGACCTTATCTTGTGGACATCCCGTGTGTGCAGGGGGGATGTGTGGAGGTTGGTGATCATTAAGTCTTTTGACAACTATGTGCTCCGTGTCCATCTGTGCTGGGTGCTGTTAGGCACTGGTGTGTTTTCTGGCAACTGAAAGTACCTTAAATTGCTCTCATTTTTGGTCTTTGGCAGCTAACTTTCCAGCATATTTTCCGAGCACCACTTACACCATTTGCTCTAGGTTTTAAAGTGACTTCTCACTGGCACAGGTGCCCACCATCTTGATGCCGGGATGCACACACTGTAGGAGCATCGCGTTCCTGAGATGGGGGTATGGTCTCGGCATGCCAGATGGGATGGTCCCCTTTCTAAATCCAACAATCAACTACTGGACACAGTCTCAACTTGCATAGTTGATGGTTAATTATTCAAAGTGTGTGTCATCCAAGCCAATCACATTTCTCAGCATCTTCTTTCTTGTGTTTTTAATTGAGCTGGGAATTATGGCTACCACACTCTAAAGGGTGTGTTATGGTTTATTCAGAATCAAATGTCTTTGTCTGGAGAGTTAAATTCCATGGAAAAACTACTTCAACCAGAGCAAAGGTGTGGCCAGAGGGAGAGGTTTATGATCTTAGAGCTTTAAAAAAAAAGTTTCAATCCTTTTGAGAGTCTTTGCCATGAAATACATTAAGTAGTTTTGACAAATAATGTATTTGCTTAAGAAATTGAAAATACGTTTTATTAAACATAAAATAATTTGGTTCCCTGCACCACTGGCTCCCAGTGGTGCAGGGAACCAAATGCTTATTGAGTTAGAAGGGTGCCAGGAGCTTTTATGTATCATCACGTGCAATCCCCGTAAGAGTTCTGTAAAATAGGAACCACGATCTGCATTTATACAGTTGGGGAATCTTTGAGACCTGGACAGGTGGATTAAGATGCCCAAGATCTTCAGTGGTAGAGCTGAATTTTCAGTTTTGAGTTTGTCTGATTCCAGAGTCTTTATTTATACTTTTCCATATAGAAAGGATTGTAAATGTCTAGCATACTAGCCACCATTCTCTCATCCTAGTCACATTACAGACATCACTAATTGAGAACCGATATATTCTCCCTGCCTTATGCCATGCTGCTGCCCATGAAGATGCTGAATGGTTCTTAGAATGGAAAATCCATCTCGGCCCCTAACTGAAGGGTCATGTGAGCAGAGAGATTTTAGGGATGTCCAGACTAGGGAGGCACTAGCATAGCTGCTGGTGGGCAGCTTTCAGGCCAATTTGGTCTCTCACTACTATTGAGACAAAGGTGTTCCTCCCTCCTTCTAGTATTTTCCCTTTGCTCACTATTTCTATATTTGGAAAACTAAGGGAGAGCTAAAGTGCTCCCGGTGGAATAAGCCACAGACAGGAAGAAAAACAATTATGAATTTAAATCCTGTCTGTTGAGCCTGTGTCTTGATTTGGGTTTCCCTAAAAGCAGACCCTCAGACAAGGACTTGGGCACAGGAGGCGAGCCAGGACTTCCTCCAAGAGAGGGAAAGAGGAAAGTGAGACAGAGCGGGAGGACACACTGATAAGAGGTGCTGTCTTAAGCAGAATGCTGCCGTGGACAACTGGTCAACCCTGGACGGCTGGTAGGCTGTGTGAAATAGGCCTCAGGGACAGGAAGCAGGGGTGTTTAGCCACCATATCCAATCTCCTACTGGGGGAGGGTTGCTCACATTCCTCCCCTCCCCCAGAATTAAATCTAACACTTGTCCCTCAGCATCAGTGGGGGAGTCATTCCAGGACACCCCTGATACCAAAGTCCACGGATGCTCAAGTTCCTTATCTAAAATGGTGGAGCACAGTCAGTCCTCCGTATCCAAGGATGCAGAACCCGCAGATTCAGCCAACTTTGGAATCCACAGTTGGTGAATCCGCGGATGTGGGGACCTGGGGCTACGTACGGAGGGCTGACTGTACTTCTCAGCTGCTTCTGTGTTGATTAACCTCCCCTGGCACTGGAGAGGGCCCTCAGGCAGAGAAGCGGCAGCTGCAGGCAGTGGGCGGGGAAGCCGGGGGCCATTGCATCAGGGATACTCACCTGGGGGCCTGGAGGGGTGGGCTTTCCCAGTCTGCCCTAACTGGCTTCTGTTGGGCGATTTTCCCACAGAGTGGACAGAAAGTTAAGCTGATCCCATTTCCCTTGCTTTAGAAAGTCACCCAGATTCTTTATACTTTGAACCCTTAATGCCATGGGACGTACAGACCCCAAATGGCCTTTCTGTGTGGCCAGGCTACATTCTTAGTGGTCGCAGCCCAGCAGAGTGGATTTGAAATTTATGGTGGTGGTTGATTCCATCAAAGACAACACAGAGCGCTCCTAATAAATTCCTTGTTATCTTTTACAACTATCTCGGGCAAGCATTGTTCCTCTCAACACCATGTCAGCCAGAGTGAGTGTTACCCCAGACAACCATGAATTGAAGGCTAAAGAGTTTTGGGGCCAACGTAACTAGCTTTGAAATGGAGCCAAAGAGTCTTTCACCAGTGGAAGGGGCAGATCTGAGGCAGGGTGAACTCAGATGACCTTTGCCTTGAGGAGACCCTTAGCTTCGGGAAGTCCCTGAAATTGTGGGTGACACAAAATCTTAGCCACCAAAGCTTGGAGGAAGAAGAAAAAGCAGTGGTGGTGACAGGGTAACGATGTATTTGTGGTAATAGGCGCTAATTAACCCAGAGGGCTGATTTTAATCATTGCTGTCATCTGTTGAAATCAGCTAGCTGACAGAGTGGTACAGATTCATCTTTTCCAATAGGCAGATACTCAAAAACTGCTCTATTTTTCCTTTCTACCTCTCCTCTTAGATTAAAAAAAGCCTAAAATTAGAATAGGGACACATTTTTTCCCAGAATCCCCTTACAGTTTCCCTTGAGTTGTCTTGGTACATTCTCCTGTGTGTGGCTTTGCTCACTGCATTGGGTGAACTAGACAGAGAGCAAGTCCACATTTCTTAGTCGACAGTTTTTTTCATGGCTGCCATGATAAACTTCTCCGGATCTTCTAATAGAGCTTCAAGTATGGGGTCAACATACACTCAGCATTGCTGTGTTGATGGCTCTGTGTTACATGCTAAAGAGATGCATGAAGAGGTGGTACTTGATGTCACAATCTCATGGGAGCTGTGTGTGCGTTTAGATTTATAGAATTAGGCAATGGGTCCTTTGCCTCTCGGAGTGAAGCAAGGCCATGTGGAAACATCTGGAGCAATGCCTGGATGCTTGGTCTCCCCACGGGATTAGGCAATAGTGCTGGTCCAACAGGCACCCCGGCAGTGGACAGAATGGTATCATTTATGGACGGCATCCCAGCATTTGCCCCTGCGGTCCACGGGCTCATCCGCCCTTTCCTATAAGAGTGGGTGGAGGAGTGGGACAGACCTGAAGCTTCCCCTCCCCTAGGTGTCCGTCCAGGTGTCCCAGGGTCCAGGCCATGTCCTGGGAAGTTCAATCAGCGACCCCACATGTTGAGCGTAAGTGATCTGCCTTCGTTCGTTTGAGGACTTGGTCATTTTTAAGGCCTTCTCACCGCAGGAGAGGCATGAAATTGTTTCAGACTGCAGGGTCTGATGAAGGCGTGCATGGCGAATCCCGTGTCAAGCGTCTCCCTGGCACAGCCCCAGCGCTACCCCTGGGGCCTGAGCTCTCTGAGCAGCTGGGTCGGAATCCTCTGCACTTCTCAGACCCTTGAGGCGCACCACCTGGCATCCACTTCCTCCATTGTCTCATGGTTGGTAATTTTGAGTCATCGGCATCTTTGCTGATAGGAACCGTGTCTGTTCATGCTCCGTGGCCTTCCAAGGTCTTGGTTCAGGTTCCACCAGCAAGAAGCTGTGTGACGTCCTGCGTCTCTGCCCCGGTCCTCCTCAGTTTCCCCATCAGACTCTTCTCCTCAGGCACGTCACCTTGTCAAGTGCGTACCGTGGGCCCAACCCAGTGTGGCAGGAAAAGGAGCCGAGAGAAGTATATGAAATGTTCTTTTCCTCCAGGCTGCTGGAATGGATGGAGAAATGAGGTATTCACATGTGAGAGAAACACAGGCTCTGACTCTCCAGAATAAAATAGCGAGAGTGGCCCGGAAGTGGGAGGGCGGAGAAGGAAAGGCCTCGAGTGCAGCAGGAGGGATGCAGGCTGCCCCAGCTCCAGGTGTGCTGTGGGCTTGGAGGGATGCAGGCTGCCCCAGCTCCAGGTGTGCTGTGGGCTTGGAGGGATGCAGGCTGCCCCAGCTCCAGGTGTGCTGTGGGCTTGGAGGGATGCAGGCTGCCCCAGCTCCAGGTGTGCTGTGGGCTTGGCTTAAGGGGAAAGATAAGCCAGGGCTGCTGGATAAGCCGAGCTTCACCATCATCCTCCCTCCAGTGCACGTGGTCTACGTCTGTGCCCAAGGGCCTGGAGGGACAGTATGGAGCGGTGGGGAATGGGGTGAGGGCAAGAGGGCTTTCCTCGTCCAGAGGGGCAGAGGTGCCCCGCTAAGTGCCTATGTGGCAGGGACTCAGGCCTGCCTTGCCAGGTCTTCTGGTTTTTCCAAAGAAGCTGGAAATCCGGCTTTTTGTATGAAATCGGGGAGCTCTTGCGACACTGTATGAACCAAACTAAATGTATCTGCTAATCTTCAGCAGGATTGTGACCTTTGGCCTTTGCTGTCCCAGCGTGTCCTCTTACAGGGTGACATCGCCGGGGCAGCCTGATATCCATCTGCTCTTTTTTTTTTAAACATCTTTATTGGAGTATAATTGCTTTACAATGTTGTGTTAGTTTCTGCTATATAACAAAGTGAATCAGCTATATGTATACATATATCCCCATATCTCCTCCCTCTTGCATCTCCCTCCCACCCTCCCTATCCCACCCCTCTAGGTGGTCACACAGCACTGAGCTGATCTCCCTGTGCTATGCGGCTGCTTCCCACTAGCGATCTATTTTACATTTGGTAGTGTATACATGTCAATGCTACTCTCTCACTTCGTCCCAGCTTCCCCTTCCCCCTCCCCGTGTCCTCAAGTCCATTCTCTACGTCTGCGTCTTTAACTGGACACCAACCAGCCTGCTTTTGTATGGTCACCCCAGATGCCCCGGGGGATCCCAGGGGGAGGTTAGGTCATGGGGACCCCACTCCATCCTCAGTGAGTAAAGGCTGGGGAGAGATGGTTCACCTGTGGGGAAGCTGCCTTTCCCGCCCGCACTGGGCTGCTTGCTGTCTTGGGCTAGGATTTCAGGCAGTTGGGTGGGGGGGTGGGGAGAATGGTTTTGGGGACAAAAGCAGTGAATCCAAGTGTTGTGGAGTCTGTCATTCCTCAGCAACAAACTCAGCAGCTCTCCTTCCAATTTAATAAATCTAGACCCTTGTGGCTCATACAACAAGCATGATAACAAGTAATAATAACTCATAAGGAACATTTTTTTTGTCTTCCTGACTCATGCCTTTAGTATGGGAAATCTAGGCAGGAGTGGCCACAAGCGAATGTTCCCTGGAGCTGGAAGGCGTGATTCCAGAGACCGTGCTGCATGGGCGGGGAGATCTTCAGGGGTCCAACAAAGAGGAGGAGAAGTCGTGGGGAGAGACCTGGGCTCCCTGGATGTGCCAGGTTTCTCCAGGGAAGCGTGGTGTCAGGAGGCTGGATTCTGGAGCCCACTGCCTGGGTTCAGATGCCTGCCATGCTGCTTACTAGCTCTGTGACCTTGAGCAACTTACTTAACCTCTCTGTGCCATACTCTTTTCATCTTCAAATGCAGATAATAATTTAAAAAATCTCTCTCTTTTTTTAGTTTTTTGAGGAACCTCCATATTGTTTTCCATAGTGGCTGCATCAATTTACATTACCACGAACAGTGTACGATGGTTCCCTGTTCTCCAAACCCTCGCCAACAATTTTTATTTGTGGTCTTTTTGATGATGGCCATCTTGACAGGTGTGAGGTGATAGCTCATTGTGGTTTTGATTCGCATTTCTCTGATTATTAGCGATGTTACGCATCTTTTTATGTGCCTGTTGGCCAACTGTGTGTCTTCTGTGGAAACAAATTATTCAGGTCTTCTGCCCATTTTAAAAATCAGATTTTTTTTTTTGATACTGAGTTGTACGGGCTGTTTATATATTTTGGATATTAACCCCTTATCAGTCATATCAGTTGCAAATATTTTCTCTTATTCAGTAGGTTGTCTTTTTGGTTTGTGGGTGGTTTCCTTTGCTGTGCAAAAGCTTTAAAGTTTAACTAGGTCCCATTTGTTTATTTTTGCTTTTGTTCCTTTTGCCTTAGAAGACAGATCCAAAAAATATTGCTACAGTTTATGTCAAAGAGTGTTCTGCCTATGTTTTCTTTTAGGAGTTTTATAGTTTCTGGTCTTATATTTAGGTCTTTAATCCATTCTGAGTTTGTTTTTGTGTATGGTGTTAGAGAATGTTCTAATTTCATTCTTTTACATGTAGCTGTCCAGTTTTCCCAGCACCACTGATTGAAGAGACTATCTTTTCTCCATTGTATATTCTTGCTTCCTTTACTGTAGATTAACTGACCATAGGTGCATGGGTTTATTTCTGGGTTCTCTGTTCTGTTCCATTGATCTATGTGTCTCTTTTTGTGCCACGACCATATTGTTTTGATGACTGTAGCTTTGTAGTATAGTCTGAAGTCAAGGAGTGTGATACCAACAATTCCACTCCTGGGTATGTATCCAAAGAAAATGAAAACACTAATTCAAAAAGATACACACACCCCAATGTTCATAGCAGCCCTATTTACAGTAGCCAAAATATGGAAGCAACCTAAGTTGTCCATCAACAGATGAATGGACAAAATGATGTGGCGTATATATACAATGGAATATTATTCAGCCATAAAAAGGATGAAATTCTGCCATTTGTAGCAATGTGGATGGACTTGGAGGGTATTATGCTCAGTGAAATGAGTCATACAGAGAAAGACAAATACTATATGTTATCACTTATATGTAGAATCTAAAAAATAAAACAAATGCATGACTATAACAAAACAGAAATAGATTCACAGATATAGAGAACAAACTATTGGTTACTAATGAGGAGAGGGAAGTGGGGAGGGGCAATATAGGGGTAGGGGATTAAGAGGTACAGGCTACTATGTCTAAAATAAGCTACAAGTTTATATTGTACAGCACAGGGAAGATAGCCAATATTTTGTAGTAACTTTAATTGGAGTATAATCTATAAAAATATTGAATCACTGTGTTGTACACCTGACACTAATGTAATATTGTAAATCAACTATACTTAAAAAAAAATACCTCCCACAAAGGGTTGTGAGAATGAAAACTGCTAAGAAGACTACCTCATGCATAATAACTGCCACAGAAGTGTTTGCTATTAATTATTATTAGTGTGCATCTACAGAAGAAAGAATGCATCTGCTCTTTCCCGTCAGTAGTAAATGCCTTTGATTCACTGGGTGGGGATCCACGGGCAACATTATTTCTAAGGGGTGGAAGTTCACCCACTCTCCTTAACCCAACAGACTCTCCTCCTGGTGTGTATGTATCTCCTCTCATGAGCACCCCATAAAGTAGGGGATGTATGTATTGTCCCTCTGTCATAGGGTCTCAGGGAAGGTGAGTGGTTTATTCGTGGTGACCCATCACTTCAACCTTTGTTGCCTTTCAGCAGCTACTTCTGCTGGGAGTCAGCTGGTCCAGATGGTGGAGAGGTGCTTTCTTTAGGGTGACTGTGGGTGGTACCCCACCCTTGCCCCACTGGGCCTGTCCACTGGTTGAAACAGTATGATGGCCAACCAGGTAGGGAGTGTTGTTGAGGAGGGAGAGTGGACCTCCGTGGATGTCTGTCTAGCCTGTTCTTTTTCATCTTTATCCTCGCTACCTGGTCCAGTGTGTAGGTGAGGAGAAAAAGCATGGTGCTGTCGGATGGGGCCAGCACTGGGGTTCGCACTGACCAGCATGTGGCCTTGGACAAGTAATTGGCCTTCCAGGGTGTTATTTAATTTTCTGAAGAAAGATGACAGGATCTGCAATAATATTGGAGCCGTGAGCTACACGTGGCCACTGAGCAGTTCAGCTGTGTGCCACGTGTACAAGACACAATGGCTTTTGAAGGTTTGGTACAAAAAGAGAGTGTAAAACGATTAATTGATTATTTTGATCCTCACAATGGGATATTATTCAGGCATTAAAAGCAATGAAGCACTGATACTGCTTCAACATGGATGAACCTTGAAAACATTAAATCAAAAAAGCCAGTCCCTGGACTTCCCTGGTGGTGCAGTGGTTAGGAATCTGCCTGCCAATGCAGGGGTCACGGGTTCGAGACCTGGTCCGGGAGGATCCCACATGCCACTGAGCAGCTAAGCCCATGCACCTCAGTTACTGAGCCTGTGCTCTAGAGCCCGCAAGCCACAGCTACTGAGCCCGCGCGCCTAGAGCCCATGCTCCGCGACAAGAGTAGCCACCGCAATGAGAAGCCCGCGCGCTGCAACGAAGAGTAGCCTCCACTCACCACAGCTAGAGAAAGCCCACGCACAGCAGCGAAGACCCAACGCAGCCAAAAATAAATTAAAAAAAAAAAAAAGCCAGTCCCCAAAGACCGCACAGTGTGTTATCCCAATGATATGAAATGTCCAGAAGGGGCAAACCCATAGAGACAGAATGTAGATTAGTGGTTGCTTAGTGGGCAAGGGGGCGATGGAGAGTGACTGCTAGTGTGTGTTTTCGGGGTGATGAAAATATTCAAGAATTAGATTATATTGATGGTTGCACAACTCTGTAAACATATGGGAAACCGTTTCACCGTACACTTTAAGTGGGTGAATTTTATGGTATGTAAGTTATATCTCAATTAAGGTGATGAAATAGTTTTTATACTTATTGCATGGCGAAATGGTATTTTGGATATATCAGGGTAAGTGAAACATACGATTAAAATTAATTTCACCTGTTGCGCTTTCCTTTTATAATGTGTCTGTGAGAAAACGTGCAGTTGCATACGTGGCCTGCAGTGTATTTCTGTTGGACTGCTCTGCACTCACATTCTCAAAGGACCTTCCTGGTTCCAAAATTATTTTCTTCCACGAAACCCTCCCAGGTTTGGACTTCTGATGACTCATCCAGTACCATGGCTAAAACCCAACTTGAAAAAAAAGTTCATTTGGGTCTTTTTTTTTAAACCATTTGCAAAAATAGGTTTTTAGAGAGAAATCCTGGAAGGAGATGCAGAGTCACGTAAGGTGAGCCAGCGAGCCGGGCTGTCACTTTCTCCTGCCCCCCATGAGCCTTCCAGAGCCATCTGTGACTGTGGACAGGGCTGTTTAAAAAAATTTACAGTCTGAGCCTCAACAATGGTTTCCTCGATCGATCCTCCTCTTGGAAAATTGACTCTGGGACCGCCACTGCCCAGAGGAACAGGCAGTAAATCTCTGGTTGGCAAAAGGGCTTAAACAGTTGCCTGGCTGAGCCCGTGTGCCTGGTTTCCTCACGTCCTTATGGCCCAGCTGGAGACCCCCAGAGTGTTCTCTATCCCCTAAAAGGCTCATTGTCAAAGCCCGAAACTTGACCTCCAGTCTCACCTCCAAGGAGGGCTGAAGATGATCTCGGGAAGTGTCTTTTTCCTTTAGTTGTGTCCTCTGGGGATGATTTATTGAAGGCCCATTCTCTCTCCCGCCTTTTGCTGGGTGCTGGGAAATTCAGAAGTCAGAGTTATAGCGCTTCGTGGAAAGACCTGGCTCCTGCGAGACCTGGGAAGTATCAGTGCAAAAAAGCCCTTGTACACGGCCTGTATCTTCCCCTGTGAGCCAGGCCTTGCCCCTTTGCTCATTCAATGACCTCTTTAAGACTGGAAGAGTCTCTGAGCCCTGCGGCCACAGGCCCTGTCAGCTCTGCCTTCTGCAGCCTCTGCACAAGGGTAGGTCCCTGTTGGGAGTGTTGAAACTCCTTTACCCTCTTTGTACCTGTTTTCATTTAAACAAGGGATGCCAGTGTTCACAGTTTTGAGCTCCTGGGGACTGGCACCCCTGTGCCACCTGCTCCCACCAGCTGTCACCCTGTGTCCTTTGATGGGCTGCTTCCTGCACCGTGATCTGTTCTCGCCCCTTTCAAAGTTTGGGCAGGGGCGTGGGGAAGTGAAGTCCTTCTGTAAAAACCACTTTTAACATTTCTTTAGGGAACAAGGCAAGAGGAAACTTCTTTAGTTCCTGGGCTTCTTTTGAATTAATTGAATTCAATGACAGAGAAAGAGTCATTGAAACAGTCATGATGAGGAAGATAGGAGGGTGAACGGTTTCCTGTAGCTTTTCCACTAAGTCTGAGCTTTCCAAAGACCTCCAGAAAAGAATAAGCAGGCCTGGAGCTTGCACAGGGGGGTAAAGCACAGGAGCAGAAAGTTCTCCAAAGGCTAGGGTGGTCTGTGGGATGCTGAGTGACTAACGTTGAGGTCCTGTCTCGTCCTGGCAGTAATTCACCAAAGGAACATGCCGTTCCTCTAGATTTCCATTTTAACATCCGCACAGGGATAGGGCCTGTTTCACAACTGAATCAGAGTCAGGTACGTTCTCCCGTCAGGGTGATATCCAGAGGAGGGCTTGGAAATAGAGCTGTTCAAAGACAGTTGGGCTCTGTCTGAGCCGAGTCATTTCCTGGCTCTCCCAAGACACGACACTCTGCTGATACAGCTTTGCTACTGAGGGGAAGCCCTCCAGACCCCTCCGATGAGAAGATAGGTCCGGCCGAGGTTCTGGAAGAGGAAGTGAAACGAGTGTGGGGCTTGGGAGATGACGAAGAGCTGGGATGTGTTGCCTCATGTGGCAGGCGCGGAGGCTCAGGCATCCACGTGTGCTGGTTCCGGAAGGGACGCTGCCTTGAGACTCTCTGCTCAACGATGGGTGTTTGTGATGCACTCGGCCACGGTGTGGGTACCATGCCACCCGGGGCCTTTTAGGCGTAGTAGATACGGTCTTGGAAGCAGAGCACGGCAGAGCCGCAGGACCCCAGCCGAGGTGTTGGACCACACAGTGGCCCCTGGCCGGCCCCCTCTGGAGGGGTTCCCTGTACACATGGATCTTGGCCGCGTTGCAATAATCTTTCTTTTTATCACTCTCAGATACTATGTAGGGGATGCCATGAATATTCACGTACCTCTGGGACCTTCTGCAACATTACTTTCCCCTCAGCATTTTAAATGAAAATATCCGTCCATACAGACACGTGGAAGG
Organism: Stenella coeruleoalba; assembly: GCF_951394435.1. Lineage (NCBI taxonomy): Eukaryota > Metazoa > Chordata > Mammalia > Artiodactyla > Delphinidae > Stenella > Stenella coeruleoalba. The sequence goes on along the minus strand of NC_137161.1, from coordinate 47,268,661 downwards.
AACTGTGCAGTGAACACTCGCGTACCCACCACCGAGATTTCCCCATTCACGTTCTGCTACACAGTATTTGCTACTTTTTCTTTGCCACAGTAAAACCATGATTCTCCTACCATGTTTTACTTTTATAAAACCAGCCCTGTCCCTCCCATGTCTCCGACGGAAACGTCAAGGGGAAGATTATACAAAGCAGCATCTTAGTGAGGCTGAGGCAGGAATCCAGGCATCCTGAGCTTAGGGGGGTAAAGGGAAAGGAAGGATTCCCAGCGTGGGAGCTACCAGGTGAGGTGCCAGGCCAGGCTTTGCTGCTAAAAAACCAGAGGGCATCTAAGATCTGTGTCCTGCCTGGAACGTCCCCAGGCCGACCTTGGACTGGGTGCTGCCTGCCATCTGCTTCAGGACGGGGACCTTGGGCAAGTCGCTGGCCTAGGGTCCAAGAGATTGGTTTCTCACAGGGGAAGTGGGAGTAAGAACACCCACCTCCCAAGACTGTTGTAAGATGAGTGAGGCGTCGAGAAGCAAGACAAGGGCCCCGGTGGCACCTGGCAGGAGGTGGGCCCGCGCAGGAAGTCAGACATCCCGAGTCCGGGTTCACGCACACCTCTGTGTGGCACCCCGCGTGCTTTGCTCACGGAGGGTCCATTCGTTATGCTGCGGAACTTACAGCTGTATTGTGTCTAGAGATAGTGATAGTAGCAAGAGCAGTAGTGATTGTAAGGTTAAGGAAACCTGAAGCAAAGACAAAAACAACCAGAGATTTTAAATGTCCCACTTTATAGCTCGGGCTTTCTCTGTAGACATTTGTGGAAAGAGCTGTTACATCTGACTCCGGAGAAGAGAATTTTCTGGTTTATTGCTTCTCATAAAAGGTGGAAGCATGGAAGCTACGAGAGCGCTGCCCTCTGCAGCCCTTTGGAGACTCTGTGGGCCCCAAGGCCCTGGGCTTCCTGACTGTGGAGGACACGGAGCCAGGAGCTCTGTCCTCCTGAGTTAGGTGACCTCCCCAGCCCGGACGGACACACTCCTCTTACTCGGTGACTTCCCGCTGATCGTCTGGCAGTGGTGACAGCTCACACCTGTCATCAGAAAGGGGAGGGTGGGAGGGAGGGAGACGCAAGAGGGAAGAGATAGGGGAACATATTGTATATGTATAACTGATTCACTTTGTTATAAAAAAAAAAAAGAAAGGATGGGATGAGCTCAAGTCACAGATGCAGTGTTTCTAATTGAAAATCCCAGCAGGGTGGCCCCGCGAGAATAGGCTTCCCGAGCACCTGGGAGGCTCTGTCCCCTCCCGGGGCTCATCACAGGCTTCAGGCGCCTTGTAAGTCAAATGACACCGTTCAGGGTGCCTTTTGTGGCTTCGAGGAACTCTTCTGAGGAGGAGAATCCTCTTGGAGAGATGGGGATTTATTTTGGGATCCTCATCCTTGTCCATCCTTCTCTATTGCAGTTTTGAGCTGAGGGCTGCTGGGGCGGGCTGTCAGCCTGCCGTGGCGGGGGGGACAAGGGGATGTGTGAGAACAGGTGCCGTCACTCACGCCGCAGGGTGATGCTGAGGTGACCTGACGAGTAGTGGATCCCTGAAGAGGGGGACAGTGAAGAGCGCTCACTGCCTTTATTATTTTTAAAAATTTTTGGTTTTTTACGATTATTAAAGGTTACTTTCCATTTATAGTTATTATAAAAGATTGGCTGTCTTCCCCGTGTTGTACAATACATCATGGAGCCTGTCTTATACCCAGTGGTTTGTAGTTTCGGAGGTACAAACTATTGGGTGTGAGATAGGCTCACCACCTTTACTAAAAAGCTTTGGTCCAGGTAGGCTGGTATTTGGGACAGGTCTCGTGTGTAAGGCCAGCTTCTAGGAAGAGGTTCATGCAGTATGAGGTTGGAAAGCTGCAGAGCCAGAATTTGAACCGAAGTCCGATGTTTCTCAGGACAATACTTAGATCTTAACACAAGGTTTCATCTGATACGTCAGTCATGACACTTCTTGCTGTCCAAACAGAAGACAATTCAAAATGCCTAAGGCATTGGGGGAATTATTGGAGGCTGTTTCTGCAGGTAGGCTGGTGTCATCAACGGACCAGCAGTGTCACCAGGGGTCCAGTTTCCTTCCCTCCCCTTTCTCCCTTATGTGAGTACACGATTCCGGAACAGATGGATATGGCCCTTGGTTCCCAGAATCCCTTGTTGCATCACCCCTTCTCAGCCGGTGTGTGTGTGTGTGTGTGTGTGTGTGTGTGTGTGTGTGTGTGTGTGTGTGTGTGTGTGTGTGTGTGTGTGTGTGTGTGTGTGTCGTTTTATTGACCGCCTCTCCCTTGTTCTCTGCTTCCTTCACTTTTAGAAACAGTGGAAGAGGACTTTCACTTTCCCGTTTTCTCTCTGGCTCCCTGACAGAGGACTTACTGGCCTTGGCTGGTGGTGGCTGAGATGGACGGGATCTCTCAGGCTTCGGGACAGAGAGTGGGCCGGAGGGGGAGACAGGCGTGCGCGGTGCCAACCGCACAGAGTGGGATGGGGAGCCCTCGGCTGGAGGCACGTAGCGGGTGGGCCCCAAATACTGAATGTTGATGATCATTTTCTGCTCTTCTTAGGGCTCTAGAAAATAAAGCCTGATTCCTTAGGCAAATCCTGAATCAATAGCAATTCACTGGGAGGGAGTCACGGGATGAGAGCAGGGGAGGTGCTGCCATCGGGCTGAAATGACAGAAGCAAACCGGCCCTCGCTTAGGTGGCAGGCGGTGGCCTGGAAGGTGGTGTGCGTCAGCCCATCCCCGTCTGGCCATTCGTGGGATCGTTCCCTGCCTTCCCCTTCCCGTTGGTGGGTCTCTGACGCGTGCTGGAAACCCGGGGCCGGGGGGCGTGGATGCTGCTTTCTCTCTGCTCAGCCTTGTTGCGCTCCTGAGGTGGGCGTCAGTTTCCAACTTGGAAAGCTGCAAGCAGTGGGCTGAAGAGTAGGAAAATGTGAGAACCAAGTGACTCTCCACCTAAAAGAAACCCACGCTGCCTGTCCCCTCTCTAGTCCTGTGCTCTCATTGGGAAGCGTCCAGAGAATATTTTAGTTCTGGCGTCAAGTTCCGTGGTGAGAGAAGAGGGAGAAAAGGAAAACATCATTAGGAAATCTACGCGTGGCCCTGGACCAACCACATCTTCCCACTTGCTTCAAGAGAGACTGTTTCCAAGATGAGGCCAAGGTTACCTTCGGTAGCTGGCATCACTGGGTGTCCCTCGAGACACCCCCTCCATCCCCCTTCGGGTTCAAGCCGCAGCTGCAGCAGGCAGGGCAGTGTGGGTTCAGACTCTGCTGCAGTGACGGTGCCACCTCAAGCCTGGGCCACGTGTCTCTCCGGCTCGGGGTGTTCCCGGTAGGTGGGAGCTGATGTGGCCCACCCAAAAGTGCAGCCTGGGGTTTGGGAGAGTTCATGCTCCGGGGGCTACCCTCAGTCAGGGCGTGATGAGAGCCACAGCCCTCATCCTGCTGGAGGACAATTTTGGGAGGAATCTTCCGTGCGCCTCCGAGCTTCCAGTGGGATCGTGCCCCAGTTGCCATGGCAGCAGCCATCCTATACATCCTCCATTTATAACTTCCCTTATAGCTCCTGTTTCCCTTTCCCCATCTTGCTTTCCACCTGCCCTGACTCCTTCCTCCTGGGATCCCCTTCAGAATAAACTACTTGCGCTCAAGTCTTTGTTTTGGACTTGGCTTTCAGGAAACACAAACCAGGACGCCTCCCAATGTGGCAAATGCCGCATTGCAATCTAAATCATTACTACAATTTCACAGTGACAGTTGAGGGTTTCCCTTGTTTGCCTGGGCCGGCCTCTGGGTGTTTGGGGGGGGGTGTTGCACAGACTCTGTATCTCCACCATCAGGGGCCAACCTTCACTCCTTGCAGCCTGTACTTGAACCCCTTGCAGAGAAAAGAAAGCTCTGGGTTTGGCTCTGCTCACCTTTGCGTGCTGGCTGCATTCCTGGACTCCCAGCCTCCATGCCCTCCTTCCAGTTTCAAGCTCACTGGGAGAGAGTGGGCTAGGCTCTCTCCTGGGAGCTCTATTTTGATTGGCTTGTCTCGGTTGCAGGCACACCTGGGAACCAGTCATCATGACCTGCAGGATGTGGGGCTTTGATTGGCCAGGCCCTTAGTGAATGAGTGAGAGATGCTCCACTCAGACCAGGAAGACAGGGTATGGGGGAGGGGTCGTTCCCCAAGGAAATTCCGAGGTTGATTCAAATTAGGGGAGAAGGGGTGTCGGCAGGGAGGGGTGCAGGCACCACACTCCAGTTTAGCTTAAAAAATTAATTTAATTCCGTGATGGAAATTTATTGAATCCCTCCTCTATGCAAGTACTGGGGGCCAATAAAAAAAAATGGGTGTCATCAGGCAGCTTACAGTCTAATGGAAGAAATAAGAAACGTATACAGGTGTTGGAACAGCATGTGTCATCTGAAGCTGCTATCTCCAAACTATTGGAGAATGGATATTGATTTAGAAATTGTGCATAATTAATACTGTAATATATATTATGTATACACATACTTAAGCCTTGTATCTAACTTTGTATTTTTCTGTTTAAAAGAGGGAATTCCCTGGTGGTCCAATGGTTAGGGATCCGTGCTCTCACTGCCCAGGGCCCAGGTTCAATTCCTGGTCGGGGAACTAAGATCCCACAAGGTGTGTGGCCAGACAAAAAATTTTAAAAAAATTAAAAAAATAATAAAAGAAAAGAGGGACCTCAACATTACATAAGCTTCAGGCCCTACAAAACCTGGATCTACCCCTGACTTTTTTTTTTATTTGCGATACGCGGGGCCTCTCACTGTTGTGGCCTCTCCCGTTGCGGAGCACAGGCTCCAGACGCGCAGGCTCAGCGGCCATGGCTCACAGGCCCACCCCTGGCTTTTATATATCAAGAAACATAAAGTTAAGAGGAAGAAAATAAAGGTTTTATTAATAGAGCAAAACATTTCAATTTTACTGGAGTATTATAATTATTAATATTGTTACGGTCTGTGAGTACTGTTTTATTGAGGACAACATGATTGAATATATTTAGATCATTTTTGAAAATATTAGTTCCACATTTTGAGGAACAGCCAGTTGGAAGTCTGTTTATTTTCATTTAAGGTTCAGTTCAATATTGACATTTAATGGCTGTCCTAACTGAAATAGATAATTCACCAAGATACATAGATGCAAATGGAAGAAAAGCATCATAGACGTACCTACTAAATCAGGACATTAATTTTTCAGTTTCACCCACCAATTATGCAAAAACTTTCGTTCACGTCTTCGCAGTTTTCCTGGTTTCAATCCATTAATCATGCTACTTTTCAGAAGGTGTTGAATTTACATATTTTTAACAAATGGATTCAGAACTCATTGAAACTCTTTGTGTGTGGAATGTTTTTCATCAGGTGAGGTACTTCTGCTTCCACGTTTTAAGGTGGAAACTATGATTGCTTTAGACGCTGATTTCTGTCAATTTTGGAGGGTAGCACAATTTCTTGATATTTGTTTTCAAAATGTTCTCTCCATAAAACAAATTTCTTTAGGGAAGTAGGTGCTTTTTCACCTGGTTGTTAAAATGTCACCTTGAAGGCTGTGTGTGTGTGTTCCGAATATACCTGCTAGGTACATCCTTAGCTGGTGGCCACAATGTCTTCTCAGAAAAGGTGGGCATCTTTGTAGCAGTTGTCTTATTGTGAGAGAGAAATGCGTAATTCATCTTTAAGTTCAAAGAATTTTTTTGAACTTAAAACTTTAAGTTCAAACAGTTTAAAAGAATTCTTTGCCAAAAGATAGTCGGTGAACATCCGTATGGTGGAAAAAGATTGCATGATCGTGCCCCCATCTCATTTCAAAATAGTGTTGTAAAGATTTTACTGTCTCAAATAATATCTGTGAATCTGCTCCACTGAGTACACGTAAAGGGCCCTATGCCGGACACTCTGAGAGCAAGTGAGCCCGGAGGGCTCCACATCCACCCTGCGCTGTGCCTTCACGCCCCTCGCCTACCCTGGGTGACAGTGCCCTTCTATTACATTAATTATGGGACATGCTGGCACATGGGCTCAGTGGTGGTGCTACTGTCAGCCTGCATTATAAATATTAAATATGTAATAAGATTGGCACGTGATACAGACGTGGGGGTTCTCATTTTCTTCCCACTCTTCAGTAAGTCATATAGCCCAGCCTCCTGGGGTACACAACTCTCCCGGAGATTTTTTAAAAAATCCAAGCTCAAGGACTTTAGTGGTCAGATTATTCAAGCCCTTCAGTTTTCAGATGCAGCAACTGAGTTAAAGTGATTCAACTTCCCAACAGCCCACAGCTAGGGACAGATCTGGCCCTAGAATCCCAAGTCACCAGATGCCCAAGATGGCGAAGTCCTGAGACCAAGAAGCCCAGTCCCCAGGGTCCTTGGAACACACCCATTTGCTTTAGTTAGTAGAGCAGGGAAGAAAGATGGAGCTGTTTGGAAAAGAGGAAGCTCTGAAACCTGGCTGCTGGGACCTGGTCTTCTCTCGCTTTTCGAGGCAGATGCAGGAGGAAGCGTCTCAGGGCGGCCAGCCAGCTCCGTGGATGCCGGAGCACGCCTCCTGCAGGGGCTTGTGCTCAGCAAGGGGCCTTCCCGCTCCCTGAGGACGGAACTTCGAGGTGGAGAGATCAAGCAGAGCGCTGTCCTGGGAACTTGAAGGTGCTCAGCGACCGATGTCTGAACAAATGGGAAAAGAAACACCCAGCCCAGCAATGAGCTGCAGAGCTGCCTGGACCCTACTGTGCACACAAGTCATCTGTTTAAATGCAGAGTCTCACGCGGGGGGTCTGATGCCACATTTCTAACAAGCTCCCAGGGAAGGCTGATGTGGCTGGTCCAGGGGCCACACTTTGAATAGCAAGACTATATAACGCAAACAGTTTTGTCCGGGAACCCCGAGCACTTGGGTTCTGTTTTAGGTTTGCCACTAAAATTCCCAGACCTGTCATTTAAACTTAGCCTCAAATCAAGGGGCATGACCCCTGAGGGAAGACATAGGGGTCTTTCCTGGGAATTGGGCAATGACTCCCCAGCCCCACCTTGAGGCAAGCGCTGTGCCATTGTGGCTGTTGGACACCCACCGGGTTTCAGGCAGGGGTCAGGGGGAGGGGCACAGGGAGGAGAAAAGCCCAGACAGCCTGAGTCTCCTGGAGCCTGGGACAGGTCGGGGTCGCAGGGCGGGGGGAGCAGCAGAGACAGTCAGTGATGCGTCCATCTGTGATGCAAGCTCTGAAGGAGAAGTAGCTCTGGGGCCTTGTGCTGAGGGGATATCCTGGAAGGTCAGGAAGGCTGAGTGGAGGAAGGGGTTCTCCCTGGGAGCGGCCGGGGTCTCTCTGGGCTCCCCTACCTTGGCCTCCAAGTCTCACAACCAGACCTGCCTTGTTTTGCCCGACAGCCATGGCAGAAACTGCATCCGGGGCCAGTTCGGACTCTCGCCTTTGGGCTGGGTGCTTTGGGCTGCCCTTGTTCCCAAGGCTACTCTGTCATGGGCTCTGCCGGCCTCTGTGTCCCAGGGAGGGTGTGTGGCCTGGGCTGTGAGGGTTGGTGTCAGGAGGGAAGGGGAGGCACAGCAGCAGTCAGGACTTCTTGGGCTGCCCGTTCCCTCCCGTCGGGGGACGGGTCATGGGACCGGCCCCCTCGGATGCAGGACACGACTGGACAGCACTTGGTCCACAGCGTGACCCAGAGCCCCGGCAGCCTGCTCCCGTTCGCCATCGGGACCCCAGCAGTGCTGGGCAGGGACCTTCTGCCTACGCCCTGCAGCCTCTCTCTGCCTCTTGTGCTTAGAAACATTGTCTTTTGGCAAATAACACTTGAAGCTGTTTCCTGGGGCCTGGGAGCAGCAGCTCAGACTCCACTGTGCTCCGTGCAGAGTCCTGCTCCGCGGCTGGGCGCTGCATTTCTCACCAGCCCCCAGGAGATGCTTTTGCTGCTGCTGACCTTGCGCTCTGTGCAGGAGCCCTGCAGAGGGCGGACATGGGTGGAAGGGCCCATATCTGTGTGCAGGTGGCCAGGGGTTACTGTTCCCTCTTCCCATTAGAGGGACCGAGAAACCTCAGCCTTCCAGAGGGTTTTCCTCCAGTGGAGATGCGGCGCCTCGATACTGGGATGCGGTTTAAGTGCAGCCTGAGAGCTGCGGCTTGTGATTGCCATGGCGCAGCCGGAGGGCAGGAGATGGGGGACCCGCTGGGCAGGGCGTGAAGATGCAGAGAGGGGAGAGGTTTACCTGGAGTCTGTGGCCTCCCCGCAGCTTCGAGTTCTCTGGATCTGCCCTCCTCTGTCTTTCTGGAAGCTTTGAGGCTGTGGAGGGACCCAGTGCCCAGGACGTTCAGCCTCCGGCTTCTTCCTCTCCTGGCGGGTTTGGAGAGCTCGCAGCCTCTCCACAGTCTGTGCTCCTTTCCAAGGACCCAGAACCACTCAGAGCCACACTTTTCCTCCAGCTGGAGAATCCGTGTGAAGATGCACAGGCAAGAGCCAGCCCTGCCCTCCTCCGCCGCTCACCCACAGAGGGTGAGAACCTCGGCGGGCGGGGGGTCAGGATGGTGGCCGTAGGGAGAGGGCGCTGGAGGGGCAGCGGCGCCCCACACGTTTGCTGGAGAGTCTGCAGAAGGCGGTCTCAGGGCTGCAGGCTGATGCAAACCCGCCCTCTGACCCCGGGGTGAAGACCCGGGGCGCCCAGAGTGGGGACAGCTGTGTAAACTGCCGGGTGGGGTATTTATAGCCCTGCTGCGCACTCTGAGCCTGCGCCGGCCTGAGGGCTGCAGCCGGTCCTGCCGCCATGGGCTCTGTCACGTGTTCTGTTCACTGAGTTTTCTGGACCTTCTGTCCTCAGGGTTGCATTAGGCTCTGCAAGACTCAGTTTCCTCACCTGCTGCCCTGATCCTCTGGGTGGTTCTCTCCATCCCAGTTTTCAAGAAGAAATGCTGTGTTCCAGATCTGGGGGAGGGGAGAGCTAACATGACCCTTCAAGGGGGCCTGCTGGCCCCAGGAGGCCACTTCCCCTGGGCTCCTGAGCTCTGGGACGAGGTGGGACGCGCACAGCTGGGCTTTGGAGTCAGATCTGGGCTTGAGTCCCAGCTCGCTGCTTTACCCCATCAGTGAAATGGACGAAACTCTGGGGGGAGCGCGGAGTGAGAAGGTGCAGGACGGCTGCGGGCACACGGGCAGGGGCACAGTTCTGATGCTGCTGCAGCAAACCTGCCTGTCTGCAGACCCTCATCTGAACGGGGTCCTTCCCTCCTCAGAGGGTGGCAGCTCCACCTCTCCGCTGGGCCTGGGACCCTATGTGGGACGAGGGTGCACATGGGAGAAAGCATGTTAGTCTTAGGGTGAAGCTGGGACATGGGGCACCGAACGAAATCCATTCTTGGGGTCAGAAAGCCTTGGGCTTTCCAAGCCCTGGTCATGGAGAGGCGGAAGGGGACAGGGAGACAGAGAGAGAGAGAGAGAGAGGGAGGGAGGGAGAGAGCAGGAGAGGACGAGGGCACAGCTCTGTAATGGAAACTTGGCTCCCAGCCTCACACTCTCTCCTTCCTTAGCGCGTGTGCTTGAGTATCAAGTTGAGAGCCTCTTCCCCTCCAGCAGGCACCCCGCGCTATCTCCACGGCCCACCCCTGCCGCCCTGCTCGGAGCTGGTGACATGTGACATGTGAGCCCGCTGCCTCCCTCTTCACCGCCCCCACCCGCTCCCTGACTAATTAGGCCAGCTCGCCACTTCCAGGGCCTGGCAGGCGGAGCCAGGCACACGGTGGATGGGGGCCAAGGGCTTTTGTTGACATTGCTCAAGTGTAGCTTCGAGGAGCATCTCCTGCAGAGCCAAGAAGTCCAGGGAAGCCGGGGGTGATGAGGGGAGAGCAGCGGGCGCCTCCCCCAATCCACTCTGCCTTCCCCACTGCCCACCCACTCCTCCCTAAATCCAAGACTGTAAGCCTCCATGTTGGGACCAAGGGGCCAGCTGCGTCTCTGAGAAATCCACGCTCAGCTGAGCGTCCTGCATCCAGTGGGGTTTCAGGACTGTTTTCTTTTGTGTGTGTGATGCTTTCACGGGGTGACGCTCCTGACGTGCCACTGTTCCTAATAGTTTCTGGGGGAAGTAGGTCCAGTGAGACTGTCTCCACCCCTCACCTCGTATAAGGTGAGGCTGCATAGTGGATCTGTCTTGCTATAGCTGAGTAATATGGCCAGATGGATTTCATCCTCTGCAGGGATCTACCAAGAATGTGGGTTTTGGGCTCACTAAACCTGGTCAGATCCTGGTCAGATCCCCATTCTGCGCCTCTTTGCTTGCTGTGTGACCTTGGGCAAGTCTTTTAACCTCTTTTGTGCTTCGGTTTCCTTATTTGCAAGTGGAGTTAATAGTTCAGAATAAGATGTTAAGATGAAACATGGAGAAGAGTGGCAAGTTCTTCGCACATAATAGACACTCAATAAATGGCTGTCATGACACTCAATAAAAGGCTGTCATGATGATTATTAATTGGCAGTGGCTGTGGCCATGGGTGGGTTCCGAGTTTAGGCAGATCACTTCTACTCTGACTTATTTACTCCAAAGGTAAGTTGACCCAAGAACCAACTGCCCTTTCCTACCTTACCAGCAGTTTTGTTTTTTTCTTTTGACTTTTTTTTTTTTTTTTTGGGTCTGCGTTGGGTCTTCATTGCTTTGCACGGGCTTTCTCTAGTTGCGGCGAGTGGGGGCTACTCTTCGTTGCAGTGCTCGGGCTTCTCATTGCGGTGGCTTCTATTGCGGAGCACCGGCTTTAGGCGCATGGGTCTCAGTAGTTGTGGCATGCAGGCTCAGTAGTTGTGGCTCACGGTCTTTAGAGCACAGGCTCAGTAGTTGTGGCGCACGGGCTTAGTTGCTCCGCAGCATGTGGGATCTTCCTGGACCAGGGCTCGAACCTGTGTCCCCTGCATTGGCAGGTGGATTCTTAACCACTGCACCACCAGGGAAGTCCCTCACCAGCAGTTTTGTGAGGACAAAGAGAATGGGGTGTAATATCGTCACACGGTTCTCAGTGGGAAGTAAGTGAACGCAGTGCTTTGCTTTCATCATTCTCATTTTCTCAGACTCTGGTCTCCACATCTGTATATCAGTGGTCAGTGGTCATATATATTTTTTTGAGATAAAAGTTTGTAGGTTTTAGAATCCAGAGGCGCTGCCTTAATAGTGTCTGATTCCTGAAGCTATTGAATCATCATGTAAAAAAATCCTCTAATTTTCTGCTACAATAGCTGGCTTTATTTTTATATCTCTTAATTGGTATCAGCTTTTCTCTCAGAATTACAGAACCATGGAAATTTGGCCTAAGCAGAAACTTTGCAAGTCACTGGAAGGGATGCTTTTGCTTCTTTGCAGATTTTTGGAATCTTCCTGGAAGGCAGCTATGCTCACCACTATACAAACAATGCACATTGGGATCTTCCTGAATGTTAGGATTGCAGCACCACAGAGCACTTTTCTTTACCCCAGATTACAAGAAGAGCAGAACGGCCAATATGTTGGTCTCGTGTAGGCTGGAAGATGCCATCGGCATCCTGCCCGCATCACTTTGTTCTCATGTCTTCAGTGCACATGGGCACCGTCCAACTTTCAGCACCTGCGTCTCATTATCTAAGGCCTTTTGCTGGGTACCAGAGCCCACTTTGGTTGGAAGTGCCAGGGAATTAATGTCCCCTGGGAACAGCCTACATTCAACCCATGGCAGACCAAGAGCAGGTGGATAAATACCCCAGCTCCCTCACCCCTTGGGTGTCTGAGTTGCATGTCTCCACTGGCCCCACAGAGATTTCCAGAGGGGTCAAGTGCTAGTTCACCCATTTTAGCAACTTGAAACTTGAAACACACCTCCACGGGCTGGCTCCCTGGCCCTGTCCCACCACGGGTGCTTCCCGAGATCACCCCCCCATGTAAACCACCTGTGCTCAAATCCTTGTCCTCAGGGGCTGCTTCTGCGGAAACCCAACCTGAGACAAACGGGGTGTCCTTCTCCACACTCTTAGATCCTTTATGGTAATATGGTGTAATATTCACATTTTAGGTCTGCCTGTTGAATTTTAAGGCAACTGACCTTATTCCTTGTTTATGCGTTTTTTGCAATTCTTTTCCTCTGCTTGTCGCTGTTCTTAACCCTAAGAATTAACCATTCAGGTGAACAGGAGTACACAGATGCCTTGCTTTGACCTTGAAATGTCTTTGGGATTGTCCTCACAATTATGGCTATATCTGGCCATCATGCAGGTTTCTGTATTTCAGAGTCTTAAGTTATTGCTTGTTCTAGTTGGGCCCCACGTTCTACATTTTTTTGAGAATAAACCTAGGGGCTGTCCTAGCTAATGTGTAAAAGTTGTAATTAGCTACTTGATGATTTTACATGTGGAGCAGGTTCCATTTGACTGAGGAAGACCTCAGTTTGTGAGCTACGGATGTTACTGTGTGTCCTGTTGGCTTTAGGTGAGATGCCTACAAGCACTGTGATTTCCAGAAACTTCCATGAGTTTTACTTTATCCATCCACAAAGTGGGAATGGTTACTCTGACACATACTTACTGAGTACCTCCTCTGAGCCAGCAGTGATTAGGTGTCAGAGAGACAGCAGTGGACAGAGAGACAGTGCCCAGGCTCCCTCTTTCTTTCCTGAGCATTGTCATGAAGTTCCAATTATAAAATGAAAGTGGTATCATTTAGGAAACTAAAATCCCCATGGAAATTGAGGAAAGGGTATGATGACCTTCAGCTCTTCATTGACCAATTCAGAACACTGTGCTGGTGTGGCTCGGTGGGGCGCACCCTCTGGCCTTTTGCAAAGGCCGCTGGGCCCATGAATTAGAACCTTGTCTTGTTCTTAGATCCATTTTCTGACCACAGCAACTCTGGACACTCGAGAGGTAGCCAAAGCCTCATGTCACATCTTTCTTGGGTTCCAAGCCACTAGAAAGAGCCATCTGTGCTTGGTGTTTCCACATCCCAGTGACCCTCTGAGGTCCCGCTCTGTTGTGTCTTTGCATTTGTCTTACATGATTGGTCCATGGCAGTCAAGGCCATCGGCCACTTTTTCCTTTTTGAAATTCTCTTTCTGCTTACCTTCTGTGACACCACTTCCCTTGCTCATTTCCTTCCTTTCATGATCTTTTGCTGAATGCTTTGACTCTACCTGCTCTGAAGGAATGCTGAGTTTCCCATGGTTTCTTCTTCCATTCCCTTCTCTTTAGTAAACTGCATCCGTACACATGCCGTACTCTTCCCTGTTTGCTTACGATTCTCCTGATGTTCCGTGTAGCTTAGCTGTCCGCCCTGCGGTGTCTGCACCCACATTACCCGGGCAGCACGCTGCCCTGTGGATGGTCCACAGACACTTCAGGTCCAACACGTCCTAAGCAGAAGCCACCATATTCTCCCCCGACAGGCCCTTCCGTCTCTGTTCTTTCTCCTGGCACGTCCATCCCCATGGGCATCTCAGCCGGAGACCTCAGCCCTAGTCACGCATTCAGTGATCGACTTTCCCCTTGTTCACGCTCTCATCTCGTGTTTACTGAAATCTTGTTATGTGGGATTCACTGGCCCAGGCTCTGGGCGTGTTGTTGTGGTGTCTTAGCCTGGGTGACCCCGAGAAGCAGATCCTGAGCAGGTGCTCAGTGGCAGGTGGTGTATTTGGGAGGCGGTTCAGGGAAGTACTGGTCAAGGAGTAGATGCTGGTGTGTAGGTGCCAGTCACCCTGACTTAGCGGACCCAACCGTGCCCTTTTTTCCCAGGTCCACGTTCAGTGAGATCACGTTGGTAGCTCGAAATTGGCCATGATGGGAATATTCACACCATGGAAGTTGTCCAGTGGATACAAGACCAGGACTTTTTCCCCTGGAGAGTTGGTTGTTCAACATTTCTCAGCATGTTATTGGGTGCAGGGAATTAAGACAGGAAAGGACAGCGGCCAATAAAGTGTGTTTTATCAAGAGAGTCACCTTGTAGTCACCTGGAGAGTCATCCCAGTGGGGAAAACTGGATTCCAGGGTAGAACACACACTTCAGAGTCATCCCACTGGAGCGTGAGGTGTTTATGCACCGCCCCCTCCCAGCCATTGGCTGAGGGCTGCTGCTGTGGGAGCCAATAGGATCCAGGAGCCGAGGAAGCCCTTGGGAGGTGGGGGCAGGATGGTGAGCGACGGTGGCGAGAGGTCTAAGGGGTGTTGGCCGGACTGAGTGCCGATGGCTGAAGGCGCTGGGCACCCAGCCTGGGGACAGGTGACACCCAGCTGTTAGTGATGCGTGGCTGTGACCTTTTTCTCCCCAGACCTTGACTTCATGGACCTCATCGGGCAAGACAGACAGTGGACCGTGGGCAGGAAGTTAATGCAGGTGAATGACTCGCTGACTTCAGAAGATGCAGGGCCGCGGAGCAGCAAGAACTGCACTGAACCAGGTAAGACGGTGGCTGCGCTGGGGGCTTTGCGCTGCGGGCCGGGCCGCCGTTCTCTCTGGTGGAAGCCCAGGAAGAGCTGGATGCTGTGTTTCTCCTTTGAGTTCTAATCCAGAGAGACTCTGAGGATATTTAGGGGCAGGTGTCTAAGAAACTCAAAGGCAAGATCCCAGGGGACAATTCAAGTGTGTTTCTGCCTCTGTTTTCTTTCCCTCGGACAGTGGGGGAGAAGGTGCGTCAAAATACCGTTATCAAATGTGGATGCTGGGGCTACCCAGAGGATCCCTGAGTCAGCAGCAGGATGGGTGAGGACGTTCTGTGGCATCTTCGCTTTGATGCCTGGAATCGTCTCTGGCTGGTTGTTAATCGGAGCCTTGTTTCTGTCACAGTCAAGGCACAGGTGTTGAACCAGATCCTCACCTGTGATGTTGAGCTCCTTGGAAGAAGTGAACGTTTGTTTATCAGCTGTTATGTTTGATAGCTATTGTGCCTTTCCTCAGAACATTTGATATCTGTTTCTGAACTTAAAGGGAAAACTAACATAGGGGGGATGAAGAGGACCTGGAATGTTGAGGACTCAGCTCAGGAAACGGCAGGTACCCTCTGGACGGCGGAGGTCCTGCTCATTTAGACCAGGGGTCAGCAACCTTGTCCCGGGAAGGGCCAGACAGCAGTATTTTCGGCTTTGCAGACTCGTTACTGCGTCTATAGTATATTTTAAAAGATTTTAATAATCCTTTAAAAATTTAAAAACCATTCTTAGCTCGCGAGCTGTGGGATGTACCAGGCCTGTGGCCACTTTGTCAACCCTGACATGGAGTTCTCAGATCTTGGGGGGGGGGGGGTCTTCCTTCCCTGGCTGGTGGGGTCTTGGGTCTCAAGTGTGTGGTGAGCTCGACCACACAGTGATCCCACATGCAAAGGCTGGCCTCGTTTTGAGTGTCATCTTAGAAGGACATACACCATCTTCATTGCAGCCCAAAGAACCTTAGTCCTCGGAGTACAGAAGGTGAAATTGTGTGTCTGCGCTTTTTTGGGAAGGTAGATAGAGGTTCCCTTTCCCACAGCTGGAAGAACTAAAAAGAGATGACCCCCTCCCGGCCAAAAAGCAACCTACAGCCCTACATGATCTCTGTCCCTTAAGCTAGAGAACGTAAGGTTCCTGCGGCTGTTATTAATGCTTGGAAGGGATACTCTTGGAAGTGAGTAAAGCGTGTGGCAGCTGCGTGAGCTAGAAATGAAAACTGGGGACAGAGGTTTCAAGTGTCCCACTGTGCAGACGGAGCCACCTGTCTTCTGAGAGCTGGGCATGCAGGGGCCTGGCCTGAAGGGCAGATCATGGCTGTGCCGGGAACCCTGTTTGCTGATCTGGTCTTACAGCCGAAGAGTTGTCAACATCTCTGCAACTAGTAGGCAGGCGGTGACTGGGATGTCAGAGACAGGAGATTCAGTACTAGGGGGCCCAGCCGTCGCCTTGGGTGTACCTTCGTATGGGAAAGAATGGAGTCAGACAGATACAGTGCCCCGCTCTCGGGATTGGGTCCAGCACTGCGCAGGGCCAGTGGTGATGGAGGGCTTCTGTTTCCTGTAGTTGGGACTGTGTGTTGGGCTGGTGGAGCTGTCTCTCTGTGAGTGGTGCTGTTTACTGTTTCAAGACATGCCATTCTCAGAGTGACAGGTATAAGAGAATAAAGCACGTGAAAGCCATCGCAGGAGAGCAATGACTCAGCCCACAAGTAGAACAGAAGATGTCCAGGTTTCTAAAGAGAGCTCGAGCCCAGCACCTGCTGGTGTTGGCAGGGAGGGCACAGGGCAAGGAGGAGAGGAAAGCCTCCAGGAGGACAGTGGCGGGGGGGCGAACGAGAGTTCCTCGTGCTGCCGCGTAAGGCAGTTCCAAGAAGAACAAGGACGCGGGAGGAGCGTCCTTGCTTTCCTCATCTGTGGACCACGACCACGGGCACTGGGCTTGATTTCTGGGGTCCTTGACTCCAAACCAGATTCTACAGGGAAGATGATCATGCCTGAGACAAGGGTCCTGTTCAAATCCTAGCACATCAAGGGCCTGCCTGGAGCCTCTGTCCTGCATGAAGCCTGCTATGACCGTTCTGTTTTCTGAATGTTTTTGGTAGAAAGTATCTCTAACTACGCTGTCCGATATGGACATTCAGCGGCCCCTTAAGTTCAAATTAATTTAAATGAAATACAATTAAAAATTCAGATTCTCCGTTGCCCTAGCCACACATCAAATTAGCCGGTGGCTGTGTGTGGTTCCTGGACAGCACAGGACATAGAACATTTCCGCCATCGCAGAAAGGTCCATTGGACAGGCTGGTCTAGAATGTCCATTTGTCTTTGAACGTATCTCCTGTCTTTCCAGCTCAGTTGCAAACATCTTGAGGACATACAGTGGATATGTAAATCCGAGAGCCCGTCTCTTACCTGGGTCTTGGGGTCGCACTCACCTGGGTTTGAATCTTGGCTGAGAAGCTGAGGGCAAGATAGTCAGACTCTCTGAGCCTTTGTGTGCTTCTCTGTGAGATGGAGATGATCATTCTGACCTTACGCAGCTGCTGTGAGGGTTGGGAGTGACGTCATCAGGGGTGTGTACCCAGCTTGGTGCTGCGGATGGAGGGTCCACAGTGGCACCTCACTCCCGAATTTCCCACTGTCTGCTGGGGGCACCCGTCCCTGCATCACATGAGCATCAAGGAACTAAATACATTCTCCAGCCCCTCCTCTCGGGGATGGGCAGATGTGGCCTGTCTGGGTCAGTCCTCAGGCGGCCCAGGCCCGAGCAGTGGCCCGCTGGGTGGAGCGGCTCAAGCGCCATCTTGTAACAGAAGATCTCCCCGTGTTGTTGAGCTCAGTGCCTCTGAGGAGCCCTCTGTTTCTATAAGAACGTCATCAGGTCATCGGGATGTCTCCGGTGGTCCAGTGGTTAAGACTCCGCCTTCCAGTGCAGAGGGTGTGGGTTCGATCCCTGGTTGGGGGAGCTAAGATCCCACATGCCTCGCAATGAGGCCAAAAAAAAAGAGAACGTCATCAAAACCTTGTCACCCAGTTGCCTCGGTGCTCTTTCCAGAAAGCTGTCAGAAGTCTGCTTCTTACCCTTGACTGAACAGATCTTTTATGAAGAAAGTTGAGCACACTCAGAAGATCCTGATTTTGAGTTGAAACGGAATGGGATTCATCTTCTCTACCCCTAACCCACTGGAGGATGAGGGGACCAAGCTGGTGGGAGCCAAGGCCCAGCCACAAAACGTTGCCCAGCTGCCCTGAAGAGGCCAGAGCGCCCCGTCCGTGGTGGGTGTTACCCGTGCTGGGACGGCGTGGGGTTCTGCTCCCAGAGGCTCCGGTGTGGGGCTGGGAGGCGAACCATCGGGACAGCCTCTTTCCTTTTGGTGACGGTGTCGCCGAGCGGGGCGCGCTCACAAGGATGGTGTCAGGGCTCTGTCTGTGCCGAAGGCTGAGCGTTTACACGGGGACCCGAGCGTTTGGGGGCCAGGCTGGCCGTGGGGGCAACAGTGTCAGGGTCACAGATGGGAGTTACTTTGACTCTGGTTGTAAAGCATGCCTAGTGCTGTTCTGACGTCACAGGGCTTCTCAGGCTGTGTTCTCGGAACCCCTGGCTGGAGATGCTGTGGGTGTGAGTGAGGTTGATTCGGAGGCTGGTGATGGGGTGGCCTGTGTTCTGGTCCTGAGAACGGTTGGGGGATGGGGCTGGCTTGCTTCGCAGACATTCATTTCCTCACCTGGGAAACAGACCTGGGACTGTTTTATCCCATCTGTCCCTTCCGTTGCACAACTGCAGTCGTTTCAGGCGATTTCAAGAATAGGAATTCACAAAATCTTCCACCCCCGAGATGCCCAGCTCCACTTCCCTTGGTAAATTACTTCTTTGCGTTCCCAGAATCCCATGTCCTACTGTCAGCCTCGTTTTATCCTTCTCCCCCATCCATTTTCCTCTCGCTGTCCATCTCCCTCCCCCTCCCCCTTCCCCTCCATCTCCTTCTCCCCTCCCCCTCCCCATCTCCCTCTCCCTCTCTTTGATAACCAGGAGCCAGTTCTGTCTTTGGTGGGTGTGGCAACCTTGAGATGGCTCACTCTTCATATGACAGCTGCCACTTTAAAGACGTGTTGGCTGAATGATATTCCGTTGTATATATGTGCCACAGCTTCTCTATCCGTTCATCTGTTGATGGACACTTAGGTTGCTTCCATGTTCTGACTGTTGTAAATAGAGCTGCGATGAACGCTGTGGTACATGACTCTTTTTGAATTATGGTTTTCTCAGGGTATATGCCCAGTAGTGGGATTGCTGGGTGGTATGGTAGTTCTATTTTCAGTTTTTGAAGGAACCTCCGTACTGTTCTCCATAGTGGCTGTATCAATTTACATTCCCACCAACAGTGCAAGAGGGTTCCATTACTCAACCATAAAAAGAAACGAAATTTGTAGTGAGGTGGATGGACCTAGAGTCTGTCATACAGAATGAAGTAAGTCAGAAAGAGAAAAACAAATACCGTATGCTAACACATATCTATGGAATAAAAATAAATAGATGGTTCTGAAGAACCTAGGGGCAGGACAGGAATAAAGACACAGACGTAGAGAATGGACTTGAGGACACGGGGAGGGGGAAGGGTAAGCTGTGACAAAGTGAGAGAGTGGCATGGACATGTATACACTACCAAATGTAAAATAGATAGCTAGTGGGAAGCAGCCGCATAGCACAGGGAGATCAGCTCGGTGCTTTGTGACCACCTAGAGGGGTGGCATAGGGAGGATGGGAGGGAGGGAGATGCAAGAGGGAGGAGATATGGGGACATATGTATATGTATAACTGATTCACTTTGTTTATAAAGCATAAGCTAACACACCATTGTAAAGCAATTATACTCCAATAAAGATGTTTAAAAAAAAAAAAAGACATGTTGGGTTTTTTTGGATTTTGTTTTTTAAATGGCATTCTTCCCTTGCCTCTTCCAAGACATGGTTTTGGTGAAACTTTGTAAGTTTTTCCTCTAGATCCGTATGAAAAAGACTGAGTTCCAGGCTCTAATTTTTCTGCCATCGTTCCAGCCCTCTGTGAATTTTTAAGGTTGTTTTCTTAGCCTGACACTGCGATTTCATCTCAAGCCTGGAAACATTGTCTTTTGGCAAATAACATTTGAAACTGTTTACTCAGATGACCTATTATGAGAAACTCAACTTTGAATAAATTCGATCCATGGAAAATTAAGTTAGCTAAATGTAATATTGAGAGTGGTACACAACTGTAGCAGAGATGGATTCTTGGGAATATTTATTGGTACACTTTGCAGAATTTTCTTTCTACACTTTTCAGTCTGTTTTCAGAAAAAAAACTATCATCTTTTGGTTTTTAGTTCTTTGATATTTTAAGGAAATGATCTTTTCCTCAGAGTGCCTCTTTCAAAGAAACTTGGGAAGAAGGAAGCTATTTAAAATGATAGCCTTTGGCGTGGGCTTCGCTCTGAGATCACTGTATTTTCTTTCTTTCTTTTTTTTTAAATTTTATTCGAGTATAGTTGATTTACAACATTGTGTTAGTTTCAGGTGTACAGCAAAGTGATTCACTTATACATATATTCATTCTTTTTCAGATTCTTTTCTCATATAGGTTATCACAGAATATTGAGTATAGTTCCCTGTGCTATAGAGTAGATCCTTTTTGGTTGTCTATTTTATATTTAGTAGTGTGTGTATGTTAACCCCATACCCCTGATTTATCCCTCCCCCATGTTTCCCCTTTGGTAACCATAAGTTTGTTTTCGAGATCTGTAAGTCTGTTTCTGTTTTCGTTTGCTTCTGATAAAGTGCTCGGCTCTCTCCCTCTGCCTGGCTTGTAGGGTTTGAGGTCTCTGGGGGTGGGGAAGCCACCCTGAGCCTTTGCTGCAGGACAGAGAGGCTGGTGGGCACTCGCCCCACGGGGCTGTGCAGGAATGTTTACTGAATCAGGTGGTTGTTTACCGGAGTGGCCAGAAACCACACAATCTAAGAGTCACATGTGAGCGTCCTAGAGGAGGAAAGTCAGAGGTGGGGATGAGAGAAGCAATACGGGGTGAGTCCAAGGGTAGGTGTGGACCATGAACAGAGCCTGGAGGCCAGGCTCGGAGTGGCAAGCACGCGCAGGCTGGTCCAGGTCCAGGTTGTCAACAAAGGCAGGGTTGGGATCCTGCTGTTCTCGAGTTTAAACCATAACATCAGGGTCAGCTGGTTTAATACCACGGGGCTGGGCATGACCAATCTACAGAGCACTAAAGGTCCAAATCGCTCACCTTTTGCATGAAAAAAATGAGACCCAGAGTGCATAAGTGACCCCCAACTGTCCCCTGTGGATAATCAATGCATGTCAAAATAATCATCTAGAAAATATGACCTTTGCATGATCTA
Organism: Stenella coeruleoalba; assembly: GCF_951394435.1. Taxonomy (NCBI): domain Eukaryota; kingdom Metazoa; phylum Chordata; class Mammalia; order Artiodactyla; family Delphinidae; genus Stenella; species Stenella coeruleoalba. The sequence goes on along the minus strand of NC_137161.1, from coordinate 47,247,794 downwards.
GAGGAACACAGTCCTGTAGAAATATAATGCAAGCTACAGATGTAATTTTAAAATTCCTAGTAGCTACATTAAATACTTGAAAAGAAATAGGTGAAGTTAATTTTAATACTATATTTGATTTAACCAAATATTTCCAGAATATTAGGAATGACAATTTTCAGTCACCTCCGTGTTTTATCCCTGGGTTTGAACCCAGGAAACAACGAAGATTTTTTTTTTTAAGTTTTAAAGTGTTTACTTTATTGTACTAGCTCATATAACTTTCACTAACTTCTCTCTGCAGTTGTAATTTTCATAATGATTCAAATAATTGCTGTTGACATTCTTAAGCGGAACATCTTAGAAACTCGTTGAGATCTGCTTTTTAATCTGTGTCACATTCTTTACTGGATTAGGTTGTCGTAGCTGCTGTAACAAATAAGTCCTGTAGACCCTGGGGTAATATGAAAGAAGTTTCTTTCTTTCTCATGTGAAGTTCTGGTCTGTGGGTGGCCTTGTTGCTAGAGGTGGTCCATGGACTCTGGAACCTTCCATTTTGAGGCTCCCTGTCCTCACACTTCTCTGCTTTAAGGGGAAAGAACCAGGAGGGCTGTGCATAGCTGAGTTTTATGGACCAGACCCTCCCTCCCGCTCACATTCCATTGGTCACGACTCAGTCCATGACCATTTCTAACTGTAAGGGAGCCTGGCACATGGATTTTAGCCCAGTGCCCTGGAAGAAGAGAAAGCAGTTTTTTCCCCCAGACTTGTTTCTTATTGAAAAAGCAAACGTCTCAATTCTCCTTTATGCCTATCTTATTTCAAAAGCAGTATACCCCCTGTATAGAGAAATCGTAACCCAAACTTCCATCTTCTGAGGCTGGCCTAGCTCTTGGTTTAAGCTTCATGATTCTCACCTGGTCAGGTGACACAATTCGATTCTCTTTTCACCTTGAGAGGATCACAAGTCAGGTAGAAATTGTCCCAGTTGTGTCTGTTTGCAAATTGCATCTTTTCTTTGTAAATGCAAGGAGCCTAGGAAAAACAGTGAGTGTTTGAGAATGCGTGAAGTCATTGGCGATGATGTGGAAAGAGCTTGGGTTCCAGAGTAAATCCTAAATCTCAGTTTTGTCACTTTCGACCTATGTGATGCCAGGTGAGTTTCCTAAATTCTTTGAACCTCATTTCCGCCATCTGTAAAATGCAGATTAAGATGCCCGCGCATGAAGTGACGTAAGTTTTGTAAAACAGCAAAACCTCAGTCCTAGTAGGTGCTTAATGAATCGTGGCTCCGTCATCTTTGTTACCAGAAGGATCCTTGGGGGTCTTGTTTAAGAGAAGAATGGATGTTCATCCTCTAAAAATGCTTGAAAACCCCTGGTCTGGACTAACCCCTTGTTCCAGAGTGTCGGGGGTGTCCAGACCACCTGTCCAATCTTCCTTGCACCTTGGAATTGCTTCCCTTTGGGTCAGAGGGTGACGCATTTGTGCAGGGTCGGCCGCAGGTGAGCACGTGGTGACAGTGAGCACACCTGTGTGTGGAGGCCACAGGCAATGGAATGGGGGGTGCTGGGGACACCCCCCGTGGGGTCGGCTCAAGCACCAGCCAGCTCCTGGCCCCACAGCTCTCCTCGGCTGCACCCTTGTGGTCTGTGGCAGCAATGGCCACTTCTTCCTCTGTGGCCAAGGAGCACATGTGGCCCTGGGTGCGTCTCCAGCCCTCTGGGGTTCATTCTTGCCTGGTCCCCACTCCTGAACTGCTTCTGCAGCAGCACCATGCCTGGGGTGACTGGGGGCTCTTTCCTTGAATTATGCATTTGGAATTTATCTTGTTCCACAGGTAATCTCGTTTCACTGATGATGCCAGGACCGAGGTCTAGAGGCATGAAGGGGCGTCTCTAGGGTCCACCTCTGGCTGGCAGCAGAGCGAGGACCAGCATTTGCATTTCCTGCCTTTTCTGACCTCTTGCCCCAAGGCCGGGCTGTGTCCCCTCGCCTTTTCGTGAGCGGAGTCAGCCTGAAGTCACATCTGCGTCTGGGGGTCCCCAGGAGGGCACCACTCTGTCCTCACCTGAGTGCTCTCAGCTGCCTGAGGGCAGCGGTTCTCACGGTGGGGCAGACCAGTGCCAGCAGCAGCCCTGGGAGCTTGTCAGAAATGCCCCTTCCCGGGCGCCACCTGAGCCCTGCAGGTCAGCACCTCTGGGGAGGGGGCCCGGCCATCCGGATTTCCTAGGCTCCTGTGGCGTGGCGTGTGCACTGCGTCGTGAGGGACCCCGAGGAGACTTCAGTCCAGGCCCCACCCCAGGCCAAGGAAACCCGAGTCTCTGGGACTGGGAGCCCGGCACCAGTGGTTGGAAAGCTGCCAGGGATGCCAGGGTGCAGCTGAGGCTGAGAGAACGGCCTGAGGCCCCCTGCGTGCCCTGGACAGCTCTGGTCAGCCGGCCCTGGGAGTCTGGCCGAGGGGAGGGGAGCTGGGCCTCATCTCCTCCTGCCCCTCAACAAACAAACAAACTAACAAACAAACAAACAGACGGAGGGTATCTGCCGCATTTAAGGCGCCAGGCCTGTCTTGTGGGGGCTCCTCACCCGTTCAGCAGTTCTCGTGAGTCACACGGATAGTCATTTATTAGGAGACTCCATCTCGGGGGTCCCTGGGTTTTCTAAGAGATCTTCCCCTGAGAAACACCAGGGTGGAGGTTTACTTGGCAGTGTTTTAAAATGTGTGTTCTAAGAGAGAAGTTTATAGCAACACAGTCCTACCTCAAGAAACAAGAAAAGTCTCAAAGAAACAATCTAACCTTACACCTAAAGGAACTAGAGAAAGAAGAACAAACAAAACCCAAAGTTAGTAGAAGGAAAGAAATCATAAAGATCAGAGCAGAAATAAATGAAATAGAAACAAAGAAAACAATAGCACAGATCAATAAAACTAAAACCTGGTTCTTTGAGAAGATAAACAAAATTGATAAACCTTTAGCCAGCCTCATCAAGAAAAAGAGGGAGAGACTCAAATCCATAAAATTAGAAATGAAAAAGGAGAAGTTACAACGGACACTGCAGAAATACAAAGCGTCCTAAGAGACTACTACAAGCAACTCTATGCCAATAAAATGGACAACCTGGAAGAAACTGACAAATTCTTAGAAAGGTATAACCTTCCAAGACTGAACCAGGAAGAAATAGAAAATATGAACAGACCATCGCAAGTAATGAAATTGAAACTGTGATTAAAAATCTTCCAACAAACAGAAGTTCAGGACCAGATGGCTTCACAGGTGAATTCTATCAAACATTTACAGAAGAGCTAACACCCGTCCTTCTCAAACTCTTCCAAAAAATTGCAGAGGAAGGAACACTCCCAAACTCATTCTACGAGGCCACCATCATCCTGATACCAAAACCAGACAGAGATACTATAAAAAAAGAAAATTACAGACCTATATCACTGATGAATATAGATGAAAAACTCAACAAAATACTAGCAAACAGAATCCAACAGCACAGTAAAAGGATCATACATCCAGGGAAGCAAGGATTCTTCAGTATGTGCAAATCAATCAGTGTGATACACCATATTAACAAATTGAAGAATAAAAGCCATATGATCATCTCGATAGATGCAGAAAAAGCTTCTGACAAAATTCAACACCCATTTATGATAAAAACTCTCCAGAAAGTGGGCACAGGGGGAACCTACCTCAGCAGAATAAAGGCCATATACAACAAACCCACAGCAAACATCATTCTCAATGGTGAAAACGGAAAGCATTTCCTCTAAGATCTGGAGCAAGACAAGGATGTCCACTCCTACCACTATTATTCAACATAGTTTTGGAAGTCCTAGCCACGGCAATCAGAGAAGAAAAATAGAAGGAATACAAATTGGAAAAGAAGAAGTAAAACTGTCACTGTTTGCAGATGACATGATACTATATATAGAGAATCCTAAAGATGTCACCAGAAAACTACTAGAACTAATCAGTGAATTTGGTAAAGTTTCAGGATACAAAACTAATGCACAGAAATCTCTTGCATGCCTATACACTAACGACAGAAGATCAGAAAGAGAAATTAAGGAAATAATCCCATTCACCATTGCAAAAAAAAGAATAAAATACCTAGGAATAAACCTACCTAAGGAGGTAAAAGACCTGTACTCAGAAAACTTTAAGACACTGTTGAAAGAAATCAAAGATGACACAAACAGATGGAGAGATATACCATGTTCTTGGATTGGAAGAATCAATATTGTGAAAATGACTATACTACCCAAAGCAATCTACAGATTCAGTGCAATCCCTTTCAAATTACCAATGACATTTTTTACAGAACTAGAAGAAAAAAATCTTAAAATTTGTATGGAGACACAAAAGAATAGCCAAAGCACCCTTCAGGGAAAATAGTGGAACTGGAGGAGTCACACCTTGACTTCAGACTATACTATAAAACTACAGTAATCAAGACAATATGGTACTGGCACAAAAACGGAAACATAGATCAATGGAACAGGATAGAACGCCCAGAGATAAACCCACGCACCTATGGTCAACTAATCTATGACAAAGGAGACAAGGATATACAATGGAGAAAACACAGTCTCTTCAATAAGTGGTTCTGGGAAAACTGGACAGCTACATGTAAAAGAATGAAGTTAGAGAACTCCCTAACACTATACATAAAGATAAACTCCAAATGGATTAAAGACATAAATGTAAGACCAGACACTATAAAACTCTTAGAGGAAAACATAGGAAGAATGCTCTTTGACATAAATCACTCTTTGACCCACCTCCTAGAGTAATGGAAATAAAAACAAAAATACCTAAATGGGACCTAATGAAACTTAAAAGCGTTGGAAAGCAAAGGAACTATAAACAAGATGAAAAGACAACCCTCAGAATGGGAATATATGTTTGCAAATGAATCAACGGACAAAGGATTAATCTCCAAAATATATAAACAGCTCATGCAGCTCAATATTAAGAAAGCAAACAACCCAATCCAAAAATGGGCAGAACACCTAAATAGACATTTTTCCAAAGAAGACATACAGATGGGCAAGAGGCACATGAAAAGCTGCTCAACATCACTAATTATTAGAGAAATGCAAATCAAAACTACAATGAGGTATCACCTCACACCAGTTAGAATGGGCATCATCAGAAAATCTACAAACAACAAATGCTGGAGAGAGTATGGAGAAAAGGGAACCCTCTTGCACTGTTGGTGGGAATGTAAATTGATACAACCACTATGGAAAACAGTATGGAGGTTCCTTAAAAAACTAAAAATAGAATTACCATATGACCCAGCAATCCCACCACTGGGCATATACCCAGAGAAAACCATAATTCAAAAAGACACATGCACCCCAATGTTCATCGCAGTACTATTTACAATAGCCAGGTCATGGAAGCAACCTAAATGCCCATCAACAGATGAATGGATAAAGAAGATGTGGTACATATATACAATGAAATATTACTCTGCCATAAAAAGGAATGAAACTGGGTCATTTGTAGAGATGTGGATGGACCTAGAGACTGTCATACAGAGTGAAGTAAGTCAGAAAGAGAAAAACAAATATTGTATATTAATGCATATATGTGGAATCTAGAAAAATGGTACAGATGAACCGGTTTGCAAGGCAGAACTAGACGGATGTAGAGAACGAATGTATGGACACCAAGGGGGGAAAGTGGAGGGGTGGTGGTGGTGGTGTGATGAAGTGGGAGATTGGGATTGACATATATACACTAATATGTATAAAATAGATAACTAATAAGAACCTGCTGTATAAAAAATAAATAAAATAAAATTCAAAAGAAATAAAATAAAATGTGTGTCTATGAGCGTCAGGAGGGAATGTCTCTGCCTGGTCCTTAAGTGGCTCTGACCTTGCCTTCCTCACCCGGAGCCTCCCCAGCTCCCTCCCTCCTTAGCAGGGGCTGACCCAGGGGTAGGGCTGACCCACAGGCAACCATGGGCCTGAGGGCAGGGCCTCGGGGCACAGACTGCCTCTCCCTGCGGCCCTCCCATCCAGATCTGGATACCCTCAGGCCTGGAATGGCCTCTGGGAGCTTTGGGGTAGGAGGTGGCCCGGGGAGGGCCCAGCCTCTCTCCCCAGAGGCTCCCAGCAGCCTCCCAGGCCTCAGACTTTTTAAACAAGCTCCCAGGAACAACCGGCAGTGTGGCCAAGGGATGGGGGAGGCTGTGTTCGAGTTAACCTGCTGAGTACGGTTCCCACTGACTGCACACTTGGGCATCAGGCAGTAGCCTGTTTCTTCCTCCACCTGGGGGCTCCCATGGCCACCCACCAGTTTGCATCCCCCGGGACTGGCCTGGGATGACAAGGTTCCCTTCCCACCTTGGAGAGGAAGGTTAAATGAGTCCACGTCTGGGTTATCATACTGGCGCTTCTGAGGTTCCTGATATAGTGTGAAACCATTAGTGTGGCTGAAATTTCTATCACAGAACAATAAAATCCCTGAATTAAAGATTAGCAGCCTTTTTTAGAAGCTTACTCAGAACGAAGTGGATGTGAGCCCAGCCCAGTGGCTTGTCCATCCCGGCCAAGACCTTGCACCTCAGCCCTGAGCCTGCAGCGGGATCTCAGGGCTCATGCCACTGGGGTCGGGGACGCTGGGCTGAGGAAGGGAGGAGAACAGGCTGCAGACCAGTGGGTCAGGCCACGCTGGCAGGAGCATGGAAGGGGGTCTAAGGTCACTAAATAGGCACTCAGAGTACCCACCCTGCCTCAGCGTCATTGTGAGAACCGGAATGTAAGGGATACCCACGTTCTGTAAGCATCAAGTACCTCTGGGTGGAGTTAGGGATGTGGTCCAGGGTCCTACAGACCCGGAGAGGAGTCCTGCTTTGACATCCATGGGCTGTGGGGCCCTGGACCAGTCATTTAACTTCTCCAAGCCTGGGTTTCCTCCCCTGCGAAGTGGGGATAATTCATGGCACAAACAGAAAGGGTTGCCACGGAGAGTCAATGGAATAAAGTGTGTGAAGAGCTTAGCACAAAGCAAATACCCAACTGTGAACGGATGCCCATTTCTGGAGCACCCACCATGGGCTCAGGGGTCCCACACACAGGGACTCAGTTAGTCATGCATAGGAGGATGTGATTATTACTCAGGCACTGATTAGGGCATGGACACTTCTCCTCCAGGAGGAGAGTAAAGTCAATCTGGCCTGTACTAATAGTGTAATACCTAGGTGGAAAGTAAAAATATTCTTAATTTTTAAAGCATACGTGTTGGGCACATGAACAGCCTGTTGGCATCAGCCTCTGCGTCCCAGGGCACCTTTCTTGGGGAATGGGAACTCCACTTATTCTGTAATCTTGTTGACTGCCCTGGGAAAATCCATAGAAAAGTCACCAGTGATGGGAATTTGGGTCTTAAGACTGAGTATGCAAGGTTGGGTGTGCAGAGTGATATCAGCGGATAGAGGAAGAAGAAATAAAGGGTGGTGAGAAGGTGGGAAATCAGCTGGGCTTGTTCTGTGTTCATTTCTCTCCCCTTTCACCATGGTGGGTTTGCCCTTTGGACAAGCCTTAAGTCAGCTCATCCAAAACAAGGTGATCTGTGTCCCATGGGCGACTGTCCTTCCATATTCCACAAACAAAGTTTCCCTACTGCCTGCACCATTTAACCACAAATACTAGATCAATTCATTAAGTTAAATTATAATTTAATACTGAATTTAAAGAAAGGAAAGATGTAACACAGCAGGATCCATCCTTCTGCCAGGTGTTTTTTATCATTGACACTAGTTTCACGCAGAACCTTGGCCTCTTTGCAGGAATCATTGTGTGTTTGTGGCTCACAGAAGGATATTTCCTTTTATGGGGCCCAGGACAAATAATGTGGTGCCTGGTGGATCTGCTTAGCGGTTCCCAAGTGTACACAGTCTCTCAGCAGTAGCTGTTACAAATCTAGAATTATTGTCTTTTCAACGCCACAGTGTCATCTGTTGTTGAAATTTTGCATCCTCTCTCTCCCCATCCAGTCTCAAGAATCTTGCCTTTAGGTAGTTTTTTCCGTCACTCCAGCATTTTATTATGAAAATTTGCAAACATACAGAGAAATTGAAAGAATTTTACAGCGAACACCCACAGACTCAGCACCTAAGTTCTATAATTTGCATTTCACTCTACTGTCTTTATCGTGTTTATTCATTTCTCCACCCCTGTATCCATCCATGAAGCCATCCTATTTTAGTGAATTTTGAAGTAATTTGCAGAAATAGATACACGCCGTCTCACATAGGTTTAGCACGTGTGTCATTAAGTAGAGTTTATGATTTATTTACCCCTCTTTTTGGGTAACATTTATACACAGTGAAGTTTACAAGCCTTAAGTGTACCACCAGTGAGTGATGACATGTGCAAACTCCCGTGCCCAGCTTCCACCAAGATATAAGACATGCCATCATTCCAGGAAGTTTCCTCATGTCCCTTTTCAGGAAATCCCCAGCCCAGCCCACCCCAACACAACCACTCTTCTGAGTTCTATTACCATAGCTGAGTTTGTGCCTGTTCTACAACTTTCTATACACGAATCATACACTATGTGCTCTTTGATGTAAGGCTTCGTAAGCAGCACACGGTTTTTTGAGATTCATCCGTGTTTCCGTGTGTAGCTATGTCCTTGACTATACATGCACACACACGTACACACCATGCAGATAGACATGTATGCATATAGATTACACATACACGTGTGACACACTTGCCACACAAATGTTAATATGTTGGGTACATTTCTCCCCAGGAACTGCCTTGTAGGATTTTGGTCACTTTTCTTAGATACTTATTTTAGTTCCACTTTCAAAGAGACTTTTGTGATGTCTGGCAAATTAGTAAGAGCTTCGGTTGGCCAGGGGAGGTTAGTTATCGACAGGGCCAGTCGTCCCTAATGTCCCCTCTCACTTCCCTCTGGAGCAGAACCATGAACTGGACTCTGCAACCTTGTGGTTGTAAGAAGGGAAGTGGAGGGGGGGAGGGGAGGGGCCGTCTCCCTCATCCTTAAGGCCTTCTAACCTCTCCACAGGCAACACTGCACATTCAGTTATTCAGTGATAATAGGAGGTGGGCGAAGAAGGGCCATGAAGGTCCACAAAACGGTCTGATTCATTGAGTCAACAGCCATGCGTGTTCTGCTGTGGAGGCTGCTTGCCAGGGGCCAGCGTGGCATCCTTCCTTGCTGGAGCCGGGCATGCTTCTCATCACAAACAGCATCAGAGGGAGAAAGGGTTCCCCTCTCTAAGCACCTGCACGGGGAACTAGATGCCTGGTTAGGGAAGGGGACCAGCCCCACACTCAGGTGGGAACTGTGTGGGTGTCAGGGTCTTTGGAAAGGCCGAGAGCCTTGTTTCCCCAGACGAGCTCTGTCCCAGCAGAACCCTTTGTTGGCCTGGATCTTCGTTTGTCTCTTGGTGTTCCTTGTTTACTTGTCATTTCCTGACACACAAGTTGACTTGGAGTAGGTCCTCTGAGATGCACACACGACTATCCAGTGCTGGCCTACTCTGGGCAATCATTCATTTCTTGCTGTAACCGTCAAGTACCTTGACTCAGTCCTGGTTCTCTTAGAAGCAGATGCTGAGGCAAGGGTTTTGGGTGCGTGTAGTTTATTTGGGAGATGAGCCCAGGAAACACCTGGGAGCAGGGAGTGGGGAAGTGAGACAGGGGAGGGAGGGCAGGGTGGCCAGTGCCTGGCAAGTCGTCAGCCAAGTTACCACCGTGGCCAGCGGGGTTAATGACCTGGGATAGAGTGTGGAAGACACCTCGATGTTCTCCCGCCCGGGGGTATTGATACACCAGCTCCTTTCAGTCACTGGTTGAGGGCTGTTCCCAGGTGCAGTGAAGCCCTGGTACACCCGACCTGCCCCTTGCACAGGTGGAGCAGCGCCCAGGAGCAGAGACAGCCCCAGGGGAAGGAGGGCAGGTGCTGGCACTTAGAAGTTGGGCCAGTGAGCACCCAAGAGCTAAGGAGATGCAAGGTGAGCAGGGCAGCAACAGCGATTGCTAAACTCCTACTTCCCTGTTTCCAAGGGCATGGTTTCACGTTGTTGAACGGGTTGGAAAGCTCGTCCTAACCCAGCAAGGGCAAGTAGCGGCCCTTTGCACTTCCTCTGTGTGTGCATGGGTTTGTCTTGCTAGGAGAAGCCCTTGGATTCATCTCATTCATTTTTACTGTATCTTAATGTGCTTGTACAAGTGCTGACTGCTTGCCAGGCCCTACTGCCACAAGCAACAGCTTAGGTGGACCCGATAGGGAGCCTTTCAGGCCTCGCTGAGAGCAGAGGGCTTTCGAGAAAACCAGGAGACATCCTTCCCTTCATCATTCATCTGACTGCCTCCGTGCCTGCGTTGGCCTTTGGGGGACCTCAGGGAAGCTCAGGACATGCCAAAATGGAGAAAAGGGGAAGCCAAGAAATCCTACTTAAGCTCCTTCTGCAAGAAAACAGAGCCGTTGCCCACCAGGCAGACCTTTTCCTTTTGCAATCAACTAAAATAAAAGAATTCTTTCTAGAAGTGTTGCTGGGGCCTGAGTGCTGGAACGTATGTAAACTCAGGGTCGAGACTGAATGTGAACCCTGAATGGAAATTGGGAAATGTGGTGTCACTGTGCACGTGGGGCCCGTCCTTCGATCTCTGGCATATGTGTTATTTTAGGGACATTCACTGGCTTTTCTGGCTTCAGAGTCAGAAGCCAGTGTATCCGTATCCCCAGGTAACCATTTAATCCCTCACTGGGCTCTATCTTGTGTGAAATGGAATCCATACTTTGCACAAAATCATCTTTCAACGTGACTTGATATATTTAAAGTGGGAAACCCTGTAGCCCTGGTATTTGGGTCCTACGTGCTTTCGTATTCCTAGAGCCCCCCAAAGGTGGGACTTCCAAAAAAATACATCCAACTGAGTGATGTTCTTCAGCCCAAAGCCTGGCACAATGAGAGGTAATTCCCACCCGGAATTTGAGGTGTCTAGGTCCCTCGAAGGCTGAGAAATATTGCTCGTAGCCCCCGAGGAGGAAGGACTGTACCGTATGGTGTTTCGAAACGTGCCCACGGGTGCTCTGATGTGTCTTTCGACATGAAATGGGCCTTATTCTCCTCCTCTTGAATACGACTGGCCTCCGTGATTCACTTCTAACAGATGGACTGTGGCAGAAGCTCTGTGATCTCCAAAGCTGGACCATCAAAGGCAATGGAGTTTCCACCCAGCTCATTGTCTTGGGCTCGTGGCTCTTAGAACCTGGCCGCCATGCTGGGGGGAGCGCAGGCATCACCGAGGCCACGGGCAGGTGCTCCACCTTCCGGCCCCGTCGAGGGCCTTGCTGATACTGGACAGCCAGTGTCGACACCAAGACGTGAATGGAGACACCCTCTAGATGACCCCAGCCTCCATCAGATGCAGACCCACGAGACCCCCGCTGAGGGAGAACTGCCTAACTGAGCCCAGTCACCCCAGAACCAGGAAACATAATAATAAATGGTTGTTGCTCTTTTAACCTGCCAATTTGGGCTGGTTTATTATGTAGTCATTAGTGACTGGTACCCGCGTCACTCTTGGTCATCATGCGAAAGAACTCCTGCTAAAGAACTTCTCCACTGTTGATCACCTACTTCTTTTGTCTGGGGCAGTGACTCACTTCTTGCTCCCCAGGATCGTGTCTTGGTGTCTGGGGGGGAAAGAGACAAGGACGGGCGTGTTTCTCGGATTCCCCGAGTCACCAGCCGGCCACCAGCCTGGCGACGTGGAGGCGGCATGAAGTTTCCAGCTGTTCCGACCTCAGCAGGTTGGGGGTCAGGGCCTGGTTTGAGTCTGGTTGCAGGGGGTGCAGCAGCTGCTGTCTGTCTCCATCACTCGAGATCACAGCAGTGGCAGCTGCCGTGGGGAAGCACCCCTCTGCATCGTCCCAGAGCTCTGGGCTCCTGGGTTGGCTCTGCACACCTAACTGGCTTTTGTGTGGTGACCTCCATGATCTGGCCTCTGCCTGGGGAACATCTGGCTGGAGGGTGTGCAGCAGTGTGGCTCCACGGCCCCATCTAGTGCTTCAGGCCTGTGGAGTGCGGGTCCCCATGCACCCAGCCAGGGGGCTTCTCTCTCATGTGCCCCCCGCCGTGTACCTCTCCTGGTTCAGCCCAGGAGTGGCTCCCCCATTTCTTCAGTGTCTTGGGGAGAAATGTGAAAATGGGAGAGAACGTTGACAGTCTCGCAGAGGTGTTGCCACAAACAGAAGGTACTACTGAGGGATTAATAAGCAGGTCCTGGGTCAGGCAGGAGCGGCACACCTACGCGGCTGCTTTATCTGCTCTGAAAACCGTTAAGTTAGAGTCACAAACTCTCAACGCTCAGAGACTTTGAAAAATCGCATGGCCCAGCAGCCCATATAAGGCCTGAGTTCCCTTTGCAGCATCACTGGAAAGTGGTCCTCTGTCGTATCCTCGGATGTCCCCAGTGACGGGGAGCTCACTCCCCTCCTCCTGTGAGATGCCTTTTATTCCCTGGGCAACAGTGATTATTACAGTTGTCTTCCTTGTGCTGAACCAGAGCCCTCTTCCTTTTAGTCATTCTGAGTTCTAAAAAATAAATCATATTCCTGTTCCGCATGGCATACCTGTAAGGTCAGCTTCAGGTTTTCCTTGTTTGGGTTTCCCTCCCTTCAGTTCTTCAGCTGCCCGCATCCTGCCTCCAGCCCCTGTGTGACAGGACACCCCCCCCCTTCACTACCCTGGTTACCTTCCGGGCCAAACATTAACCTCCTCTTCAACTCTTAAAAGTTATGTTTGAACAACACGTGAAGAAGTTGAACCTGATTCAGTCACGCTCAGGTGTTGGATATAATTATTTCAGATGCAAACCCAGCATCCCTGAGCTAGGGTTTAAAGCCATAGGTTCTTTCCAGGGACAAGGGAAAGGGACCGGGCAATGGTCAGGCACCTCCTTGGAGTCAGGGCTGGGCTAAGTGTTCTACCTGCAGTGTCTCTGTAATGTTCCTACCATGCCCGTGAGCCAGGTATCCCTTGGGCAGCGGGGAGAGGGTGGCGGAGCTGGAGTGAAACCCACCACGCCCAGGTGCCCCTTCCAAGCACCTCGGCTCTTCACTGTGCTGACCTCCAGCTGGGAATGTCCTGTTGCTGCATCATTTCCACACGTGACGGTCCTTGCCTGAGAGAGGTAAACACTGTGTGGGCAGGCAGCCGGGCTGTCTTGTTCACTGTTACATCCCCAGCGTCTAGAGTATTCCCTGAATGTCTCAAATATTTGCTGATGTTAATTCTTAGTTGAACAAATGATTGAATGAATGAACGGATCCTTGGAACTCCTTTGTGATGGTTGTTGGTTTTTTTTTACATTTTATTTTGAAAGAACAAAAATTTTAAAACTCTAAAGGAAAATATAACAAATTTCAATGTATTTGTTCTGGGAATGAATAAATGTTAACATTATTTGCTTTCACCTTTTTCCACTTATAAGAAATACAACATTGCAGACCAGGTGGACGTTCTCTTTATTCACCTCCTCCAGACTTGCACCTTCAGAAGCAGCCGTCAACCTCCTTTTGGTTGACCAACGTTTAATTTTTTGCCTCGTGGATTAGTACATATGAGCAATAAATAATATTGTTTGGTGTGCTTTCAAATTTACATAAATGTTATTTTATTAGACTAATAGTCTGCGATCTTTCTTCCGTAAATATATTTTTGGGATCTCTGTGTACGCACTAGTTCATTCATTTGAACTGCTGTCTTGTTTTCCATCATATGACTCTGTTGCCATTTATTTGTCCATTCCCCGGTATTACAGATGTGCGTTGTTTTCAGGTCCCTGCTGGCGGTAATTAATATTTTCCTCACCCTAAGTTTCAGAAAAGGGACCTTAGAGCCAGCAGTTAAGTGACCCGTCTAAGGCGTCACGGTTTTAACAGGCACTAGAGGCAGAGAATGAACCAGACTTGTCTTCCGTCTCAGGCAGTGGTCTCTCTCACGATTCCACAGCTGTGTCCCTTCAGGAAAGGAGATGATAAAGTTGAAGGAAGTGAAAGAAAAGCTCCAGAGAGGAAACGACCATTTTTAGAGAATAGTGTAAATGTTTGACGCCAAATGAGGTCACCCCACGTATTTCAAGGCAGAGAACTGACCTTTGTGTGGTAGGAGGGTTGCTCCGGACTCGGGATCTTGTCTGTACCCTCCAGGGTGGCTTCCTGGGCAAACAAGACAGGATGAGTGTTACCACCACCTTGAAGCCGGCCCACATTTCACAAAAACAGCATGAGGCCCTGGTGACTTTTATCTTCCAGCTCAGAGGGCCCCTGAGAGACCCCTTCTGTTTTGAGGGGCCCCATCCTTTTCTCCATTTTAACTGTCACCGTAGAGTAGGTTTTGGAACCAGTTAACTTAAAAAGAGACTAATCATGTCTCTCCTCATTGCCCGTTAAAAATGAGGGCTTTGAAAACACTCGTGAAGTTTTACAAATTTACCAAAAGACGGTCGAGTTTCTGAGACAGTAATGACCTTCTTTTCCCTCCTCGAGGATGGCATCACGGCCTTGAAGCCACCTGGCTCGGTTACTGGCTTTGGAGAGGTCCCGGGGCCATTTTCGTAACTTCCTGGAATTTCAGTCTCCTTGTCTTTCAGCGCAGATGCTGTTGATAACCACCTCCCTGCCAGACCAAATGGACCAGGAATGTGAGCCTCAGGGTTCCTCACTCGCTGGGGCCCTGCCAAGATCTTCTATCTTAATTTTTATTCATAATTTGATACGCTATTTTTTTATAAAGAGGGTCCCCCAAATTGTGTAAGCTTCGGCCCCAGAAGCCCTGGACCCGCCTCCTTGCATATAGGTTGCTGTCAAGACGCCTGTTGCATAATTAGTGCACAGTAATTGTGAGCCGTTGTCGGGATAATTATTTAATGAATAGTGTGTGCCGTGAGGGTAACCCCATTCCTGGAACTGGGTCGGGGCTCAGTTAGTGGCAGCTTCGGTTCGTCTGTTCTCAAGTTCTGCCGAGTTCAGCTTTCCTAGGGTCTCCATCTTTGAGAAGTATGTGAGAAGGACCAGAGTTACTTTCTCAGGTCTCTGCCACAGATTCTCCGTGATAGAATAGATGAACATCCTTTCATTCCTTAAGAGTTTCCCGCCTGTTTTCTCTCTTCTTTTCTCCATCTTCCGGCTCACCTGCGGGGGTCCAGTTGATCCTGCGCCCCACGGGGAGGCAAGCAGACAGCTAGACAGGAACACCAAGAGGCTGAGTGTCATCTTCTTCCGTGCTCTTCTCTCTTCTTAAAAGAACATGAGTAGGGCAATGCCTCATCTAAAAGCTAACGGCAAAACATTTTACAGGAAAAAAAAAAATTTATGAGACAGTGCCAATTACCCAACAAAAGAGCGTTTCTGGAGAGGATGGGATTGTCAAGGAGGGTGCAGCAGTGATGAAAAGTTTATGCTTGGGCATCCTCAGTGCCTTGGCTTCTTAACTAATCCACACCCTGCAAACTTGGACCAGGATCTTTGGGCCCCGACTGAATTTTAAGACCTGATGAGTTATTTTTCTCTTTACTTCTTGAATGCAGTGTGACAGTTGTGTTTCTAAATTTAACTCTTCCTGTTTTGGTTGCTTGCAATATTTGTTCACAGAAGACCTGTGTGGGATGAGAGCAGCTCTCCACGTAGGATCAACACTGCCAGCGGCTGTCACATCCCCGGGGAAGGAAGCCTGGGGAGGGATGGTCCCAAGGGCCTGGGGATTAGTACCTCTTGGATGTCAACTTTCTTTCTTTACAATGATATATATATTCCCCCCCCCCACCCCGGGGTTAGTTCCTCAGGCTCCCCAGTGCACCCCTTTTTCTTAGGGGGTCCTGGACACTGCCTCTTTCATGAGGAAATGTGAAGGTTGGTTGTTCTTTCTGTGTAATTCCACAATGATGAGAAAAGATGGAACCTCAGTGAACAGGGTGTCTTGTTTGTCAAGCACTTTGCAGAGGAATTCACCCCAGGAAACGTCCTGAGGGCAGGTCTTGGTCTGGCAGTTCCTGCTCTTTTCCCAGAGTCCGCACCAGGCCTTGGACAGAGTGGGCTCGTCTTGGATGTGTGGGAGATGAATGAATGGACAGCATGCCTGTCTTTGGAGGCCGTGAGAGCCCAGTGTCACCTGTGGTCCCCAGATGGGATGGGTCAGAGGAGGGCAGCTCCGTGGATGAGGAATTGCCTTCGGTTGTCCGTCTTCCTGCTCGAAGACTCATAGGGCTAATTTAAATAAAACAAATAGTAACACTTGCCTGAGAAGTAGGTGCAGCCTGGTACATACTGAAAACGTGTTCCGTTTTCCAGCAATCTGGCCTGACTTGGAAAACAAACCTCGGGGGAGGGGCTCCCACGAGCTGCTAAGCTGAGGAAATGGGCCGCCTGTTCTCAGAGACTTCCATGTCGAAGCCTCTGAGAACTTCAGGAAGAAACCTGTTTGAGTTTAAGCCCACATTTTCCAAAACAGTTGGGTAACAGAACCCCTTTCTGGTAATTCTTGTTAGCTTCCTTGGAGTCCAGGATTCCATAAAAAACACTCGGGGAGATGCCCATCCAGGTGAATGTGAATTACGTTGCCAATTGTGCTTTTCTATCCAAGACATACAGTTCCAACTGTTTCCAAAATCAGGTTGTGTTCCTCTGGGATGTCTCATTCTGGGCAGCTGGTTAAAATTATAGAGGTGCATGTCTTTGGTGCCCGGGAACCCTCTGAACTAATCACATATCTGTGGTGACCAAGCAGATGCTGGTTTACTTACCCTAACTCAGCACAGGAATATTTGCATTTTTGTTGTGCCTGATTTTAATGGAAACCGAGAAATTTTGAAAGTGAAATGTCGTCATCTTTGTTTGTCATGATAGCTGTGTGACACAGAGTTCCCTCCAAGGGGTATAAAGAGGGACCTTGGGAAGCAGACGAGTGTTTCCCAGGTGGATGAGGGCCTGGTTGGTTCTCTTCCCTTCACACGGGCAGACCGTGGTTTAACTTGCGGATGGATCATGTTAAGCAGATTTCACTTCCACGCTACGAGGTTTTCTGATGGACAAATAAACGCTCTGAAAGGGGAAGGTCTTTTCGAGGCGTGTTGGCCAACCCGACGTTACCAACTCCTTGACTTTCTGTTTCTTCAGCTCCACGGCTGTAAGCGTTGCCACAATCGCCCTTGCAAAGAGAAAGCTCCTGTTTAGACCGGGCGTGGTTTCATTTTGAAATTGCAGAAGGCTAAAGACACTTTTATTTCCATATGCATTTTGAGAGTCCAGAAATCAACCTTGGAGTTCAGCTTTGCATTCTCCAGACCACTAGCTGGGAGGGGTGGCGTCTGGTTTCTTCCAAAAGCAGATGTTGGAGCCCCCATCGGCTGAGGGCTTGTTGGGATAGATTTTTTTACTTGATGCACCCTGCAGACCTTTGTTGAGCTCGTTTTTCATTAAAATGTCTGAAATCAGCTGTGTCATTTGGAATGTGGGGTGG